>NW_028186438.1:257243-268957 GCF_003343005.1 Rhea americana
TGAAGACACGGGAAGTCTGTAAAACGTCCCAGGGCAGAAACAACGCTTTGCGCTTGTGGGTCCAGCAGAGCATCCTGTTCCCAAGCGAGCTGGGATCGGGATGTGGGCAGTGGCAGGGGGCCGCGGCCCGCCTCGGCCGCACTGGCGCCGGGGCTGCGCGAGAGCTGTGCTGGCCTGCTGCAGAGCAAGGGCTCGGGCTCCGCGCAGCGAGACGCCTGGCTCACTTTCCCTTGGACTGCGCCGCGGTGACCCAGGCCTTTGGCACAAAGCAGAGACCAGACGAATCTCCTGCTGCAGAGCATGGCCCCAGCACCGCTCACAGCTTCCACTTGATGTTACAGAAGCAGCGCTAGGAGTAGGAGCTGCAAGCAGCTATACCGCGACAGATCCGCGAGCAGGGCATTTTGCCCAGTCCCACACCCATAGATCCTCCCATTGCTATTCTGCTCCTTTTTCCCCACCCAAATTTGGCAGCAAGGCTGAGAGTGGGAAACGGAGCAGCTTCTGCATGTCTCCTTGTTCTACATCCTTCAGTCCGGGAAAATTTGTTCCTGCTCAGCATATTCTTGGCACTTTGGGGTAAAAATAGCAGTCGGCTCCCCTTCCAGGAGGAGACACTTCCTCCTGGGTTCTGCAGCCTACTGCATCTCTCACAGGTGGGCACAAGTACCCCACTGCCCTACGTGTCAGTGCCCATGCAGCTGCAAGTCCATGGGGGCCACATGCCACCCCCAGATCAGACAGGGAATGGCCTACAAAGCTTAGGGATGGCCTGTATCCCTCCAGTTGGCACAAGARCAGTTTGTCACCATTTGTCACAGGCTTTCCCTAAGACCATTGGACGGCATGGTTCAATGGCAGCACTTCTTGCACTGCCTCATTTCACTGTGGAACTCATTGCTATAGGATATAACAGAATAAATGTAATMCAAAAAACAGCCACCAGGCTCAATGCAGATGGAAAATACCAGTGCTGGAAGGTCTCAAATCCCACCGGTCAGGGCCAACACAAGGAGGCAAGTCATGTAGGCAAGGGGATCTGGGCACTGAGGACTTCCACACTGGCCCCCACAAGTGAAGCATGGTTATGGGGAACCTCACAGTTAGCATGAGGTGAAATGAGTGGCGTTCACCGGCTCACAGCACATTACAGTTTGCCTCTCCCAAAGAAAAAGATTGCCCTGTTCTCAGGAAATGGCTTAGATCATATTACTGCCAGCCAGTGTTTAAGGATAGAATAAACTGAATGTATTCCTTGATCGCGGCATCAGAAAATAATATTTAGAAATGAAGTTACAAAAGAAGAGCACAGACAAAGCAAGGAACTTTAATGAAGAGCTAAACAGAAGTTCATTGCTCAGCAGCCTCCGTGTCTCAACAGCCCTGGGGAATGGCAGCTCTGCTTCCTAGCCCAGGCTTGGCCACYCCAAAACCATCCTGGAGCTTGGGCTTCTCTTGCAACCCAGGTGGAAGCAGGCTGCCAGCCCCCCGTACAGCTGCCCTGCACAGCCAACTCCTCCAGCTCACAGCGGAGCATCCTGGCCTTTCTGACCTGTGCCTTGTTTGCAATCACTCCCACGAGCCACGATGGGGGGGTAGGTACACCATGTGGCAGCGTGGGCAAGGGGACACCCTCTACCCACTCTGGTCATTCTGCATGCACGTTTCTACTGCATTCTTCAACTAATGCATCTTATCCGGTCCGCTGGCTTTTCCTGTTTACTAATGTTTTACAATAGCAGTGAAATATTATAGCAACATAAGGCTGGGAACATTTGCAGCACTTGCAATCTTATAGATCCACAACTATCCTTGCTAGGACCCCATGGAGAGCCCACCAAATGCACAGAATGGCTAACAGTGTGTTTTCTAAGTGACATCCTCTAAGTTTCTCTTCCCCAGCTTGTTTCGCTACACAGTTAGACTCAACCGCCCAGCCAGCACAAGCAGGAGGCTATTTGCAGGGTTTCTTGCACTCTCCGAAGCACCTCCAGGAGTGAATGCCAGAAGCAGGACTGGAGCAACATTGGGCTTTTCTCAACCTGCTCCCCAAGTCCTTTGGACAAGAGGCTCACGCCATGACCAAGTCACCACTGGAGCTGCTTGGAAAATGGAGAGCACCACAGAACAGGGAAATGATTTTCTCTGGCTACTTTGGCTTTTCTAACATTTCCCAGCTGCCTCCAGCTCCAGCCCTGTATGTGACACTCAGCAAGGGAAAGTAGGACCTTGTGGGACCAAACACAGCTGAGGCAGAGACCAGTGACTACCYGGAGAAGAGGAAGCAACAAGGACTCTCCCACACTCTGGGTCACGGCAGGGTGCCCAGCACACCAYGATGGCAATGAGGAGAAAGTAGCAGCTGTCAGGAGAAGAGACCTGCTGTGCTTGCAGCCTCAGCGTCAACTGAGCGATGCACCTGAAGCCACCTTGGGCTGGCAGCAACCTTGTAGCACCTCTGCTCCCTCCTTAGGTGTAAGGCAAAGTGCCTGCCAACAGGAGAGCAAGGCAGCATGAGCATCCTTCCCTGCCTGCACCATGCCTTGGCAGCTATGACCTTGACAAGAAGAGYCCATGGGACTGGAGTCAGAGAGGAGGAGACTGTGGGGATCACAGGAGCACCCAAGCTCAGGATTGCCCTGACAGATCTGGGGAGGAAAGCGTTCACCCAGCCTGACTACTCTCCCGGCATTGCTATATCACGGGGAAATGTCAGGAAGGATTTCTTCATGGATCTCTTTAATACTGCTGGCCCAGACCCACAAAGGGGCTCGGCAATACCCTCCACATGCTCTGCTGACTGGAGGTGGTTGGGACAGGGTCCCTGAGTCTTTTGGGGGTCCTGAGACAGGCCCATGTGTCAGATCCCTCCTACCCCAGGTCCTGGGAGCCCTGTGCACAGACTGGATAATCTGCAATAAGCCAGACCACTCCTGAGACAGACCTGTGCCCAGCCAAAACAGGGACAAGGTATCCAGGGCTTTCTTCAGGGCTCTCTTAGAGGCACAGAGCCCTCAGGCCAGCGCTGGGATACCTGGCTCCCTGCTCACATACCCAGATGGGGCATATGGGGACTCAGCAGGACTTTTGGGACACATCCATTTAATGAGCACTGGAAGAGGTTGCCCAGAGAGGTTGTGGAGTCTCCCTCTCCGGAGATATTCAAGGCCTGCCTGGATGCAACCCTGTCTAACATGCTCTAGGTGACCCTGCTTGAGCAGGGTGGTTGGACTAGATGATCTCYAGAGGTCACTTCCAACCTTACTGATTCTATGATTCCTCTTCCCCACCAATAAGTGGCCTTGTGGGCCCTCATGGCAGCRTTGCAGGGACAGTGCTGCATCAGCTGGCCTTCTGTGTAAGAAGCTGGGACACTGGCTGCATGCAGGAGAAGGACAACCCGCTCCCGGCAGCACAGTAGTGCTGATTCTCACTGGTTTCCACTGTGAGCAACACCAGGATCAGCCCTCCAYCCTCATCTTCCTTTGCCTCCCAGCCTGTTGGCTCTGTTTCTCTGTCCCCCTGCAGCCTCGTCAGCTCTCCTTCACCTCTGTTTGTGGGAGGCCAGATTTTGGCCCCCAGCACCTTCCTCCCTTCCACCCTCAGCCCTCTGCCCTTCCTCTTCTGGGCATGCATCCACAAATGCAGCTTGTGCTGCACTCCAGGCCTCTGGCCTTCCATCCAAACTAGCTCTTGGCTTGCCCTCTCCCAAGCTCTGCACGGCCAAACTCCCTCATCTCAGCTGCCAGCTTCCTTTTCTCTCCAGCTCGTAACCTCAGCTCTGCTCTCCTCAAACACATACAGCATGGGTAAGTGTCCTGCTGAGCCTCCTTCCCCTACTATCTCTGTGCCCTTCTGCCGACCAGAGCTCCTCTCTCCTCCTAAACCCAGGGAACCCTTGCCCTTCCTCCAATGTTGTCCCTCTGCCACCCCCGTTCCAGCGTCCTTTCTCCTACATCAGGCTCCGACCCATCCCCCTTTTCCTCCCCAACTCTCACTCACAACTAGGTGCCACAGGGATGTTGTTTTCCAGAACTCAGATGCCCTGMACTCCTCTCCATGTGGCCCCACTACCCCCACCAGCCTCCAGCACCCAATGACCAACGATGGCCTCCAGCACTTGCTGCCCTGCCAACATTTCTGAGCCGAGCCTGGTTCATCACTCCTACTATGACTCCATGACAGCCCAAGACTGGAGGTGCCTCCCAGACTCCTAAGCCCCCACCGTCTTAGCTGTCCATCACCATCCTTGATGAAGATTTTTGCTGCTCCAGTTGCTATTTCCAACCCTTTGTGCAGCAGAGGGTGCCTGGCCAGGTAGTGCCTGCTATGTCCTGATGCAACCCYGGTGCTGAGAAAGATGTATGGAAAATGTATGACCTCTCCCAAAGAAACASCACACGGTGCTGCCTCCGTCCAACACTGGCCTTGCCTGGGGTGCTCCAGCAAAGCAGAAAGGCACAGTGGCAGCCCAGGGCCTGCCGTCCCAGGGAGAAACCACAGACGCATGCAACAGGCAATGCCAGTGGGAATCCAACTTGCCCCACCAGAGCCTGGTGGCACATCCCACCAGGGGCCCACGTCTCTTCAGCAGAAGAACAGTCCCAGTCCCAGGGAAACAACACGTTCAACACGAACTATGTGATCACCACTGGAGATGGGAGCTACTTTGGAGCTTAACTGGCCAAAAGGATGTTGCAGTCGAGGAAAACTTTAGTACAGGCTGGTTCAGCGGTGAAAGACAGAGCTTGGAATGCATTTTTTTTTCTTTAAATGTAACAAACATACAAAAAAAGGAGGAGGAGACAGCAAGAAAATATTCGATCTAAACCAAGCACAGTCACAGGATCACGTCTGACTGCCAGAATGACTTGTCCTGGGCTTGCGGGGTGGGGGGGGAAGCCTGACAGCAACCTCAGGCAGAAGACAGGCAATGAGGAGACCAAAATCAATTTTCATGTAAACAGGGGAGTACCGAGGGAACAGCACTTCCTCAGGCAGCACCAGCAAGGCTGACACTGAAGCGCTGCATCTACATTTCATAAAGGATGTTGAAAAATTGGAAGCGAGGCAGAAAAAAACCACAAAAATGATTCAAGGCCTGGAAAAAAGGACTTACAGTCAGCGACCAAAATAGCTCAATCTATTCAGTCAATCAAAAGGAAGATTATGAGGCGAYGTGATTGCAGCATGTGAATACCTCCACAGAGGGAACCCAGGGTTTGAGCAGGGTCTCTAATCCAGCAGAAAAGGCGCTGCAGGACCCAGTGGCCAGGAGCTGAGCYGGAAGGCTTGAGCATACGAGGAGGAGATGCACTTTGTTAGCAGTGAGGGGGATTCACCATTAAAACCAACGCCCTGGGGATGGGGCGGGCCCAAAACTCTTCAAACTCGGACGAGATTCCTCTCTGCAAGACACGTTAGTCCAACACAAGTTATTGGGCTCCATCCAGGAGATCGGGATGAAGTTTAATGGGCTGTGACAGACAGGAGGGAAGCTGGTTGGGAATTTTCTGACAAAAGCCTTTTGCCCCAGCACGCTGTCCCTGGGGCTGCTGAATGCTGTGGCAGCCCCTGCCCCGTGTGGGTGCCTGGTCCAGGCCTGGCTACCCATGCCGTTTTCCCCCAGCTGCACGGACTCTGCCACGCATGTCTGCTGAGCGGCACCCAGAGCAGAGGAAAGCCCTGGATTACTTCTGTTGGGATGCTCAGACACTGACGGGGCAAGTTCATCTCCCACAGCCTTGACGAGGAGATAGGATAGGGATTCTGGCTCTCTGACATGCCTACAGTGGGTCAAAAGCACCCCTTATTTCACATGGGATTACTTTCATTCCTCTGTTTTTTTTTCTAGTGTCAGAAATTCAGTGTCTGAGGTTTTCAAATGCCCCAAAGGAAACAGTCACATACTTGCAATGGGAAACACTTCACTAGAAAAATCTCATCTTATCTCTTACCTGTTCCTTTCCAATGCAAACCACAAATCTCCTCTTTTTCTCCCTCTCCTTGCAGGGAGGCACCTCCCAGATACCTGCAGTCATCTGCCAGGCACACCAAAACTGCAGAGCCCAGGATCATCTTAGATGCACCAAAAGTCCTGGGCGTCTCTGGTCCAGAAGTCCCAAGCACATGCCAACTGTGAGGTCCATCACACTACAGCCCTCCACCATAGCATGAAAACAAAGCATCAAGAARGAAAACTAACTGCGCCTCAAGGACAAACCCAAGCACGCATCTGAGAAGCGAGTGCCTAGGAGATGCCATGGGCATCATCTCAGAACCCTTGTCCACCCCAATCCCCAGTGTTAACAACCTCCTTGTTCTCTGAAAYGGGGGAATTCAGACTGCACCACAAATTTCTGGGGGCAGGGAGAGGGAATGAAAGTTCCCTTCCGAGCTTTGCAAGCCCACTGGCTGTCTGAAGCATATGTGCTTTGAACCTACCCACCGAGAGAGAGACCCTGGCACTTYGGGCATGTGCAGGATGATGCAGACAAGCTGCTCCAAAGATAAAAAAGACCGACGGTCTACAGGTGCTGAGGCCAAGCAGGACACTAACCATGATCTAGCCACGTCTCCAGCCCCCACACAGTGCCTTTCCTGGAAGCAGGATTAGGGCATATCTTTTAAAAGAYATCTAATCTCTCTTTAACTATGCCAGGCGATGGTGTCCAACACCTCTTTGGTCAGCCCTTCTCTCATTTATCAGCTGCTTTGACAGCTAATAAACTCGCTTGTACTTCAAAGCTCAACTTATCTATCCGTGACACCCAACTGCTGGAGCTGCCAGCAAGGTAGAAAAGGCCTCTGCTCCCAGCGACTCATTGCAAAGTGCAAGCGCTCCTTGACGCTTTGGCCAGAAAGCACTCCACTCTGATCAACCTTGGACAGACAGGACTCTGCCAATAGGGCTCAGCCACCCAGAGCCTTCCACCCTGCCAGAGCCTCTGCACCAAATGGCACATACGTGCCTTCATGCCTTGCCCCAGAGCAGCACCGGGACCAGACCCAGAACAGAGCTGGCTTTGGGGTAGTGTTAGACTCACAGAGGAGCAGTGTTGGCTGCAGAGAGGGATTGAACCTGGAGGCTGAACCCTATAGCAGTGGGAGAGTGTCAAGTCCATTTGTGAAATGTACCTCTCGGTGTCTTTCCTTCCAACGGGATTCAGGTTGTGTGTCCTGTGACTCCTGGGCAACACACACTGAAGCACTGCAAGTGGGACAACTGGGAGATTTGTTTATAAACCACTCTCCAAAATCAAACTAACATGCTAACATAGATGTGACCTCTATGAACAAAGGCTTCAGGCTTCACTTGATTTTTCTTTTTTTCTGAAGTGAAGGGGAAAAAAGGAGATTAAAAAATGCCTCTGAGATCTGACCAGCTCTCTGCAATTTTAAGGATCCAGAAGAAAAGGAGCATGGATGTGGGCAAAGATGTAGCTGCAACCTGCAGGGAGGAATGCTAACTCTTCCCACTGCTTCTGACACAAGGGTGTATCCCACTTCTGATTTCCTTGAAGCAGTTCTACTTCAGCTACTGCTACAGATAGATTTCCTGACACAAAAGAGACTGTTCCCTATCTGGACCAACACAATCCTCCACAATTAAAGAGCAGCAGGGCACACACCTAAAGAGCTTTCTCTTGCAGAAGAGGAAAACCCATGGTTCAGATGGGAGTTGCTGCCAGAAGATCCAAGTTAAAAGCTTTCTGCTAATCCACCTTGCAGAAGGGAGTTGCAGGGGAACCCTATGGATGCACATTGCATCCCCTAAGCCCAGTGCAACACTGCCACCTTGCCCAGTCACATATCCGTCCCAGTTTTCAGCTCTCCGCAAACCCTGTACCACAGAGGGCTACTCCAACTGGAGAGTGGCATTATCCTGACACCGAGTCCCTTCTCTCTCTTTCTGATCACCCATCACTTGCTGCCAGCCATGCCCCTCCCCCTTAGTGATTAGTAGCATGCTGCACACCTTCAACACATAGACCACTCAGGACCACCAGGCTCCAGACAGCTTTCTCCCACCCAGAACTGAAAACTGGGACATATCCCCATCCTAAGTTAGCTGTAATTCCTCAACCTGAATTCCATTAGAAACCACTAGCCTAGGGATCTAGACAAAGACAGTTTCCTCAGTGCAGCGTAGAAGTGCATACTTGAAAGAAAACCTTCAGGCAGAGAAAGAAAGAAAGAAAGAAAGAAAAGATTTCTGAAGGAGAGTTTTAGTGAGAAAAGGCTGAGGACAAAACAATTCCCAGTTCCTAAGCATGTAGGGCTTGCTTTCACCAACTCACATCCTTGATTCTCAAATTGCAGCTTTAGAGAGGGTCTTGTTAACTTTTAACTGGTTATAAAAGAACACCAAATTTAAGAARTGCAGTTGTATTTAGTACACAAAACTATAACACCAGGTGGCTCCAAAATATGTCCCTTTCTCCTCCCTTAAATAGTCTGTTTGAAATTCTGCCCACTATCCAGGTCTCAGAAGCTTGCAACAAGATGATCAGGCAAAAGAGAATCCCACTTTCAGACTCTTGAAAACTGAAACAGGGATCTCTTGCCTGCCTCAGGGTTTGTATCATCCCTAGAAGCGTGGAAGCCATTCGGGGCCACGCTGCAGCGATGAGGACAGGGTGACTGACAGAGCTGCAGACACTCGCCTGGATGGCATGGCCAAGGGGAGCTGCAGGAGCAGGACACAGTTCCTCCAGCAATGGGCTAGCAAGCCCACATTTGCAGCCCCAACTGAGGCAGAAAAGCACGGAGATTTCCAAATCAATTGCATTAGTCTTGCAGGAAAAGGAGCAAGATCGTTCTGGGATCTCTTGTACCCAGAGGGGCCGCCTAGACACACACAGCACTTGTACAATCATCTAGCAAAACATGTGGCAAAGAGTAAAACCAGCAGCTTTAATGAGCTCAAATGTTTAGGAAAGCTGCAAAACTGGGGGAGGGGGAACTGGAAAACCAAAGACTGGCTGGTGGCTTGCATGTGTGAGACGGACGCCTGCACCTCCTCTCCTATGGAGATCCAATCCAGCTGTGCCCAAACTCCGTGCCCACAGCAGGACCTTTCAGTACCTCTCCCAGGGTTTTGCTCACTGTTGAAATCCATTTTGGCAGTACAACATAGTGTGTCCTTGCCATACAGAGTGTTAATGGCAGCAGAACAGACAAGATGGGGTGGCCACTACACAGGGGGTGGGTGCCAGGATCACGTGGGTGGGAAAGGGAGGGAAGAAGGATTTTCGGAAGGTAGGAGTGAAAAAATGATGCAACCATCTTCTCTACTTACTAGGTACCATCCCCTCCTCATCTCTTTCGGCTGCTAGGTTGGCTTCAGGGTCTATTACAGCCATGGGAGGATGGACAAAACTGCTCTTCATCTGCCTGTCCTACACACCCTTTGCCTGCTTGCCAGCTAACACCTCTTGCACACACCATGTGCTTGGGGCAAAATCTTGGCACAAGGCACAGAGCACAAGTGAGCCCAAGGCCTTGAAGTGCTGGGCGAGCACGTGGGCTCCCAGGCTCCTAGTCCCAGGCAGAAGAACGTTATTCCTGCAGAACAGGGAGGAGGTGTCCTGCACACCAGCTGGGGGAAAGCAGCAGACAAAAAGCATGGCTTGCTTTTGCTTCTATAGGCCTAGAACAAGTTTTTAGTGCCCAACTCTCCCAACACCAGTAGGAGCTCCCCATCTCCCACCACCTCTGCTGGGTGGGTTCTTGGACAGACAGATGGTTCCTGTACAGAGGCAGAAGCAACCAGGTGCCCTCTCCCTGCCTGYCCAGTGCCTTGAATAGTCCCAGGACATTGGGAACAGTGGGATGGCTGCTCACAGACCTGAACTTGCTTTGTCTTCCCTGGGAGGGGATGGCAGCTAGGCCAGGAACCAGCCCTGTAGGTCACCAGGCAGATGGTGAGAGAACTGGTGCATCCTCCCCAGGTGCATCCTCTCTYGGTGCATCCTCCCCCATCCAGTAACGGCACAAGGCAGTGAGCACAGCGGCTCAGCTAGCACACGGCTGGGAACTGTGGACTGCTCTGGCTCATGAAATGCCTCCTTAGGAAATTCAGCCTGTAATTTGAGGAGGGGGCACCAGCGCCCTGCGGCCCTGCTGAATGCAGCCATTATGTGGGCCCCTCTAGCTCACAGCACATGTTTTCCTTGTGGACTTGCCCAACCTCATGGCTACAACGTAAAGGTGCATTTATGGCCTGGGCCCCCCACAAAAGCAACGTCCTGGGGAACGTGCCTTTCCAGCTGGGACAGAGGAGCTCTGGGTGCTCCCTGCTTTGCAGGAGCCAGCCTGGCCAGGAGAGCTTGTCTAGCACTAAGCCTGAGTGCTGTGGAGAAGTTGGGCTTGGCCTGAGGTGATGCTCTGCATAGCGATCAKCAGTGTCAGCAGCACAAGGAGTGTAGAAGAAGCAGCGACAAGGCTGTGCCAGCTCCCAGAGCCCTTCCCCTGGTCAAGCAGACAGGAYGGGACCCCTCAGCTGCACCAGTCCCAAACCCCCCTCCCGCTGCCCCCGGGGAGCCAGGCTGCACCAGCACTCTCTTTTTGAAACTAAACCCAAGTGTCCCAGAGCTGCCGGCTCTGCCATTCTGAGCAGCCTGGGGCAGCTCCACCAGGATACCCAGAGCATCCCACACTCTGCCAGCCCAGGCTCCCAGGCTTTTCTTGTAGCAGGATCAGTTCTGAGAGAAGCAGGACCAGTTCCCTGCAGCATGATCAGCCTCGCACCAGCTCTCTGCAACAGCATTGGCCTCTGAGGTCCCCAAGACGGATGGACTGCAGCATGACTGGCTCCCCTGGGTCACCCAGGACTGGTATCCTGCAGCAYGACGGATCTGAGGGGGTACAGGACAGACTCCCTGCAGCACAACTGGCTCCCTCCTGAGATGCCCAGGACCAGTTCCCTGTATCAGGACCACCCTGTGGGGAGCAGGATAGGCTTTCCACAGCAAGATTGGCCTCAGGAGGAGCAAGACCAGCCCACCAGGGCACCCAGAATTGGTTTCCTGCAGCAGCATCGACCTCCCAGGACGAGCAGGTCTGGCTCCCCGCTCCCGCTCGGCTTGGGCTCCTCGCCCCTTTCCCCGGTACCCGGCCCGACGCCCCCAGCTTCCCCCACCTCAGCCCCGCACAAGACGGACTTTGTCTTGGAAGGAGCCCAGGGCCGCGGCTCGCACGGGGGAGGGGAGCAGCGAGCCCGCCGCACCGCGCCGCGGAGCCCCGCCGCCTGTCCGCGGGGACGCGCTGCCCCACGACGGCCCGGCCCGGCCCGGCCCGGCCCGGGCTCACCTGCTCGTCCTCCCCCCTCTCCCCCCACCCCCGCCGCCGCTCCTACCCGGCGGCTCTGCAGACGTTCCTGCCGCGGGGGCTCAGCTCCTGCGCGGCTCCGCAGCTCAGCAGCAGCAGCAGCAGCGCGGCTCCGACTCCGGCTCCGGCTCCGGCTCCGGCTCCGGCTCCGGCTCGGGCGCGGCGGGGCTGCCGTAGCCCGCGGGCCGCCATGGCCGTCGGCGCCGCGGGGCCTGTCCCGGCCCGGCCCATCCCATGCGGGGCGCGGCGCCCCGGCTCCGCGGCTCCCCGCTACCCGCCCTGCTCTGCCCGGCCCTGGCTGCCGCACGGCGGGCAGAAGCTGCAGTGCGAGCGCCGCGCTGCCGCCGCCGCCGCCTCCCCCGCGCCCCTCTCGGCGGCGGCGG
>NW_028186438.1:269108-273651 GCF_003343005.1 Rhea americana
GGCCCCGCGCCGGGCTGCCCCGGCTCCGGATCCTGCCGGCGGGAAGGCGCTTTGCGCCCGGYCTCGCGGGCACCAGGGCAGCCCGGGAGGGAGCAGCAAGGGGGCCTCTGCGGGTGGGCGGTGAGCCCCGCAGAGCCAGCGGCAGGTCCTCCGAGGGGACGAAGCTGCGAAGTTCTGGCCCCCCAAGCTCACCCCAGCATCCAGCAGAGCCCCAGGCGTCCTGCAGTCCCCAGGGGTCTGGCGGTGCCAGGTATTGGACAGTGCTGGGTGCCCAGCACCCCAGGGGAGCTGTCAGAGCCCAAGCAGCCCCAGGGGTCCAGCAGTCCTGGAGTCTGACAGCTCCAGATGCCAGAAGGCCCAGCTTCCCAACAGCTTCAGGCAACTGGCAAAGCCAGCGTGTTGGGAGGCACATGTCCACTCAGGGACCTGTGAGAGCAGGAGCTGGAGCAGGGACAGAAGACCTCCATGGCAGTCACTCATTAGCCCACTTTAATGACATAGCTAGGAACTGAGGAGACGCTGGACACCCAGAGCAGTCCCACACCACTAGCCCAGCAGGGCAGCCTGGGCAGCAGGCCTCCTCAGCCCAGTGGCAAGTAGGGCAGCCAGTGGTGCTGCCTCTGCAGGCAGGGCTGGAGGGCTCGTTTGGGCCATTGGGTAGTCAGGGTTCCCAGGGAGGTGGAAGCAACAGGAAGGCAGAAGCTCTGCAGGAAAACTGAAGCCTCTGAAGTATCAAATGTTGCCCCCCCCCCCCAAGCTAGAATGTGACTGTGGACCCAGTACCTGCACTTCTGGGAGGGGACAATTCAGTGAGGAGTGCCTTCCAGCCCAGCTTGTGACAGAGAATATATGTTCTCAAGACAAACATGTGACTGAGCTAGCTGTCACTGGGAAAAGGGCAACTGAGCAAGCTAGCTTCTAGTGCTGATGAGGTTCTCATAAATCTGGCTAACTGACCTTACATACACTTAGTATGGTGCAGCTACCAGGTTAACTGGGCCACATTTCCCCCGGGGGGGTGGGGGTCAAGGGGAAGAGCGTGTCCCGCTGCTCAGGGTACTGTATCACACTGAGCCCAGCATGCAATGGGCAGTCAGTGCAATCCTCCCCTAGCTCTTCTGAGCCAACAGCAATACCATATGGGTCAAGAAGCCTAGATTCCCCACACCATTCCCGCATACCAGCTGGCTTTTCAACTTTGATGGTCACTGCAATGAGCAGACCAGAAAGCCAAGCTTGTCTAAGCTTCAAGGACATCCTTTAGCTGTAGGTTTAAAGCATGCATGGAGGACAACCTAACCAGCTGCTGTGTGGTAGCAAACATGAAGCTAAGCAGCAAGATAACCCTTATTGCTCATTGTCTTTTGAGCACAGTGGAACATTATCACTCTGCAGGCTCAGTTTTCTCAGGGAGTCAGGTGAACCCATTTCCATTTTAAGCACTGCTTCACTTCTGCTGAAAGCTAGCTTCATTCAAAGAGCTGTGTAATGGCATACAGACTGTGCGTATCTCATATAGAGTTTTGTCTGAGGGTGACAATCACCTCTGTGGGTTTCCTGAGGAAGGAGTGGAGTCTCCATCATACTAAGCATGGGTTAGATAGCATCCCTCAGGAGTGGATTAGGCTGTCCTGGGTGGTCCCCAAGCACCTTTCCAGTTCTGGGAATCCTTCACTGAACAAAGAGTAAATGAAAAGTTTGATGAACTCATCACTAGCTTCCTCCAGCGTTTCTAGTACATGGGACTGATGTGTGTGGAAGGTTTCTATCCTGCACAAATCCAGAAAAAAAGAGGCTCCCAGCACAGAACTCCCAGTAGACTTACTGGCTGGAGTTCTCTTTTGCAATTGCATCCCAATAAACATGTCTGCAAGAGCATTGCCTACCTCCTAATGCCTAAGCATTGACAGTGGCTTGTGCAAAGAGCATAAACGGCTCAGAATCTAAACAACTGTCCCTTGAGAAAATTTGTTCCTTGTATTAGCTCTTTCATGGACCATCCTAGAAGCCACTGACAAGCTGCCATTTTTACGGTCCAGGCTTATAATGCTCTGGACCAATGTCTTGTGTATCAAGGTGTAGTAAGACCAGTCTCCCTGAGGCCTTTGTGTATCAGTGATGCTACAGCAGGGAGCAATCAGGACCCCTGATTAGCACGGTGAAGCCAGGAAGGCAAAGCTGAAGATGTTGCTCCTTCCCACTGAGCAATATTTTCATTGAGCCACCAGTGGGGACGCAGTAGTGACCACACATGACAGAGTTGCCTTTTTCCTATTTCTTGTACCATGGGTATATCTAGATTGTGGCCAGTGTTCTGCATGTGAGCAACTGCTAGCAGAACCCCTGGTACAGAGCAGTGCTCCTGTGGATGGTGGCCATCAGAGAAAAGTCTCCCTGTCCTAAAATGCTGAAGGGGCAGGGGAACACAATTCCTGAGCTGCACTCAGCTCTCTTCTGCTCTCTTCAAAATTCTGCCCAGAAACACTCTTTTATCTCCCTGGTCTTTACCCATGTAATTCACTGACTTTCTTTTTCAGACTTAGCTTTCCTCTTGGCTTGTGACTGTCTGATATCATCCTCTTTCCCTCTCTGAAGCCAACCAGGCCTCAGCCAGCACCTTTTGCATGCCCCTGGCCACCATCCTCACACTTGGCAGTAGTATCTGCCATGCCATGGAGCAGCTGCCCTTGCATGGCTTCTTCTGCCTCCATGTCTCTCCCCCTGTGCACTTTTGTCCTGCTCAGAGGGCTTGTCTGGCATGTGCCCAGAAACACGAGGGTGGCCCTGCTCGGCTCCCAGGATATGAGGCGGGAATGCTGAGACCAYGCCGACTTGAGCCATGCCAAGGCGTGAGGAATTCCCTCAGGAAATTGCTCAGCCTGGAGCTGAGCTTAACATAACTTCCTGTCTGGGAAAGAGGGCTGGGGAGGATTTTTTGGGGATCACCAAAAAATGATGATCAAAAGGAGCTGGGTACAGATACATTAAGCCACTGGTACAGAGCCTGTAGCATCTGTTCTTCTTCTCCCCCTCTGGTGAAACTCTGGGGCAAGCGAGGGAGGCTCATAGCTCAGCGAGCAGCCCTGGTACCAGGGCAGATGCCCTGTTTCCCGAAGAGCGCAGCGGGGCTTCAGGCTGCCAGGCTCCCCACCGCYGGCTCCCTGCAGGCCAGCTCTCGAGGCAGGCTGGCTCCCTGCGAGCCCAGCACCCCGCACGGCTCCAGCTCGTGGTGGAAGGGATTGCCTGTGAGTCACTCTCAACCACGGCCTTGCCAGGCTCTGCTGCAGCAAGAACATCGCCGGCCTTACGGCCCTGCCAACTCTGCTCTAGCAGGAAGCTGGGCTCGTAGGCCCGTGACACGCTTGGCGGTCACATCCCCATGCCTCCCCTGGCAGCCCTGCCCAGCCTGGAGCTGCTGGCCTTGCTCTGGCCTGTTTCCATGACCGGGATTCCCTTCCTATCTGTTCTCTCCATTACATTTCTGCTGTGCCGAGCATGTCTGGTGCTTCTCTGCCTTGTTCTCTTCCCACTTCTCTGTGCTGTTTTGTTTCCTCTAGAGCAAGTTCTCACTTCCACACATTTTCCACACTGCTGTTTTGTGCAAGGATGCATTTCCTTTAGGCTGTTATCATGGCTTCAATAAGCAGCTTTCTCTTTTCTTATGATTCAAGGGCAGCAGGCAGTAGATCCTGCACTGCTCCATCTTCCCAGGGCTAACCAAAACCAGAGCAGGGTTTGTGCTGTAGCTAGGTGAGCATGTGGCTCACCTGGCTATGCCTCTGCACAACCTGTGACTGGGAGATAAGCCAGTCTTTCTGCAGATGTGGCTGGCTGAAAAAACTACTGCTGTGGAAATGAGCATGCTGTGGAAAGGAGGTGTAGGGAAGATTTAGTGTCTTAGAGAACAGCTTGATCTGGGCTGGCTTGCTACACTTCTTCCTCAGTCTGCTCTTTGACTGTGGCTCAGCTCCTTCTGTTGCAGGCCCACACACATGCATCCATCTCCACACATGCATCCATCTCCACACATGCCTGCCAACATACAACACAACCCAGACAGGTATGAACACAACCACAGCCTGCTACATCTGCACATCCTTTTCTGTATGCACAGCCATGCTCTTTATAGAGGAGACGTGTGCACACACACATCTTGCCTGAAGTGGGATGCAGCATGGTAAGGGAGCTGGCCTTGTTGGTAGGACCGTAGGGGATGTGGAGGCAGGGTGGCAAGGCTAGCACCCCATCAGTGTGGGGAAAGTGCTCAGGAAGAGGGTTGCTCTGCCTGAGCTTGCAAATGTCCACCTGCCAGAGCAGACTCTGGTCTAGSCACCAATCCTGCTTCTCCCTCTAGTAGCAAGGCTTTTACCTTTGCCTTCAAGCATGGCTAGAGGTAGAGGGGATCACATTAGCTTTCTGTAACTCTTGACACTTTCCATTACAGCAATGCTTGCAGTTTCTTCTTTAAACTTCAGCTGTTTGGGCTGAAACCGCTCTACCAGGTGCCTGCCTCCCATTCAACTTTGTTTTGGAAACTTTCAGT
>NW_028186438.1:273794-289407 GCF_003343005.1 Rhea americana
TGTTTCAAAAATCCCTGCAGCTGTTTCACCAAGAACTGCTCAGCGGGTCAGTAGGGGAGTCACTTGATATGAGGTGCTCATCACCATCCTGCCGGGACTCAGCCAGGCTCTGGTCCTTGGAAGAACCCTCAGCTCATGTGTGCTTGGGGCGCTCACAGTATTTGAGCGAAAGTCTGCAGAGATCATTTCTGCAAAGACACAAGCTCTTTTCCCTTGCAACTCCCCCTGCTGCTGTAACCAACATCGTTGCAAGCAAGCATGCTGCAGCATGGCTCACAGCATAGCCCAGCCATTTCATGTCTCACCTTCCTACATTTTCAGGCAGGCAGGTCACAGCTTCCAGCAGCAAGAGTTAAAACTAGACAGAATGGGGAAAGCCTGAGCTGTAAGGAGGGCCTGGTATGGACCACATGTCTAGGAATGGCTGCTGCTTCTGACTGAGCATAAATAAAAGCTGCTGGGAAAACTGGGACCAGGGTATTACACTGGCACCCAAGCTTGCAAGGCTATACAGTACCCTGGGTACACAACAGGCAGCACCCTCCATCTGCATCCCACAGCCAACCCTTGGAAACAGTAGTACACGAGTATGTTAGAGACATTGCAAAGCTGCCTAGAGGTGCACAAGTAACTCCCACAATAGCTGCTGGGTAGGCGAGCATTTGTCTTCAGACCCACACAAGCTTGCAGCAGGCAAAGGCTGCGCAGGCACTGAACCCATCCCAGGTCCAGCAGTGCTGGCCAAAAACAGGCCTTATGGCAGCAGCACACTCCATGCCACTTCCTCTCTTCTGCTGAGGACACGTATACATACAGCATGGACACCTTCAGCAGCTTCCTGGGCAGTGTGCCCATGGTTGCTGCTGCAGCACCTGGCAGCCAGTTAGCTTTCAGGGAGGAGAAACCAACTCCCTTGCAAGTTTGGCTGGGGAGTGCATTAGGGTCCCCTGTTCCCCCAGCAAGTGCTGCTCGTGTGGAACAGAACCAGGATTGCAGAGCTGAAGGTACAACTTCCCAGCTCTCTGCTGGAGAGGAAGCAGAGCTTGAGTTACCCAGAGACTCACCTTCCTTTAATAATTCAAAGCCTCCCTCCATGTATCCAGCTTCCTGGTCTCCAGCCATTGAGGATGCAAGGGGCTTTCAAGTACAGGACTTGGCATCCCAAGCCATCTCTCCACACAACACAGGCCACAGGCAGGCTCCACAAGAAATGGTTGGAAGGGGCCATAGAAGCAACGTAGTGCATGAACTACATCTACTTTCCTCCCAGAAATACCAGGAGTCCTGCTGCTGCCTGTACCAGCACAAACACCATTAGCTCCATGTCCTGGCTACTCTGCAGCCTTGCTTCCTGCCCCCTCCATTTATAAGGCTGGAGAGTTAAATAGAAGTGTCATCTAGAGAAAAGGCAGCAGGGAATTATGTCTGGGAGGCCCAAACTTCCCCCTTTTAGCTTTCAGTAAGCCTTGCCAAGGCCATGGCTCACAAGGGGAAATGGAGAAAACGACTGTGGGGAAAAGCAGACTATATAAGCTGCCAGGGAAGAAAGCCCAGAGGTGCTCATGGCTTCACAAAGCCAAATGCAAGTCCAGGAGTGATGAGAAGAAACTGGAGTGGTGGAGGAAAGCCTCAGGGGAACAGTTGTTGAAGGGCACAGAGGGAGGTTGGCCAGGCTGGGAAAAAACACTGTAGGGACCAGCATGCAACTGTATGCCAGCCAGCAAGTAGCTTGGGCTACAGGCAATATGAAAGAGCAGGGTGCATGGCCCCTAAATGCCAAGTGCAGGGAGGTTGGCCACTATCTCTCCTCTCAGCTGCACACAGTTGCCTTCCCTCCTCCCCAGGCAGCTCTGAGCAACCCCAGCACAACCCTCACCCCTCCAACCACTGAAAGCAGTCCTCAAAGGTTTGGGCTGAGGAGACACCTGGGCTCTTCAGAGCAAGACAAGTCAGGTGGTCAGGGATGGCTGCCCAGTAAATCCAAGAGACAGGCTGGGAACAGCTGTGATTTAATCATCGCTACTCTCCACAAATCCAGTGTATGGCAGAGCCAGCCAGATGCAGACTGKCTCTTAAGTGCTCCCTTTGGAAGCACACAGCTTCCCCAGCCTTCCCCTGCCCACAATACAGGTTTGGCACAGCATTGTGTACACCTTGCATCAGAGCAGTGACACCTGCAACCAGGGTCTGCTCCCTCTGGCAGGACAGGAACAGTGTGGTGACCACTGCAAGCCAACTCCACTCCCTGCTCTGCCCCTACTACMTACCAGAGGGCTAACACAGCACAGCTCAGGCTGTGGGTAGAAGACGCAGAGACCTGCAGCCCTAGAAAGCTTTGGCCTGAGATGGCTAAGAGTCAGGCCTTTCCCAGAAGCCCAACTCAGGTTTGTGCAAAGCTAGTGAGTATCCAGCAATCAGCTGCCCTCAGAAAGGCAGGAGGCCCCCAATATCCTGCCCCTGCCTTCCACTGGTCATCTCACCAGCTTCAGTTTCTGCATCTGCATAGATGTAGCTGGAAGACAGGTAAAGCTCCAGTTCCAGCTGGAGGACCTAGCCCTGGTTATCCTATACTGCTGGTTCAGAGAGGGCTGCGGACAGCTGAGCTCTTGGCCCTTAGACCCAAGCATATGCTGCAAAGCAGGGGGCTGCTCTTCTACCCTCAAGCTCACCATAGCAAAGCACCAGGACAACTTTCACCAAGGCAGGGGATCTTCAGCATCTGAGTTACACTCCCCAGCTGCAGCCCAACCCAGGGCTGCAGCTCAGGCTAGGCACATGGCAGAAGGAACATGCCTCTGGGCATTTCTAGCTGGTAGTCAGGGCAGCCTTACACCAGTGTCCTCCAGAATGCTTATGTGGTTCAAACAGCAACAAGAGCACTTCTCTGCCCAGGGCAAAGGCCTCTAGGTGAAAAACTACACTAAAATTAGAAAAGGGAACTGCAATGGTGCTTATACAGAAAGGCACAATAACCCTTCTCCATGGGCACAGCTGAGCCAAGTGCCACACCTAGATCCCATCAGACAAAGAAGTTAGTAGTTTGGGCCAAAAAGGCTGCCTGCAAAGAGCCGTCTCTTGAACTCGCTCCAGAGGAGGTCTCGCTCTCGGTTCACTCTCTTCATGAAGCCTCTGTTCTCCTGGGCCCTCCTAGACAGGTAGGGGAGTACTTCATTCACTGGGCCATAAGGCACATACTTGTAGACAGGGAAGCCCGCCTGACCTAGAGAGAGAGAGAATGGTCATGAAAGTGCCCTGAGCCAAAGAGAGCCTCTCTGATTCCCTGCTCTCCCATCTTCCTTGGACTCTGCTGCAATGGGAGCGCAGGGCTAGACATCTCTCCTTCCTGAGTAAAGGCAACAAGTCAATGGGATAGGGAGCTGGGGAAGAGGAGCTAGGCACTTAGGACTGAGCCATTTGACTCTTTCCTGGATAGAGGGGCCTAGACTACTCCATATTGCCTGCTATGATGTACAAACAGATCACAGATGTGAGCTGGTGGGTAATGGGACAATGACATGTGAGACCAGTTCCCCAGCTCTGAAGAGCTCAGGGAATCAGGAGCAAGTCTTTCCTGGCAGGGCAGACAGCAGCTGATTTCACTGGCTGGAGAACATGGCCAAGCAATCAAGAAGGAAAGTCTGAAAGCAGCCTAGACAGAGGTGGATGAGCCTGCCCAGAGTAGAGGGAAGCAAAAGCAAGTCCCTCCTCCTGCTCAGCACTAGAAGCTTGGGAACAAGTCAGAGAGGAGAGGGTCAAGGTCACTGGGAGCCCTGGGAATGTCAGCAGCCAGGGCCCAGCCAATTCAAGAAGCATTCAACCAGAAACATCAAGTTAACACATTTTTCCAGCATGACCAGAGGAGACTGCAGACACACAGCCAAACCCAGCTTGCTAGGGGAACTCCAGGACAGAGCAGTATCCATGCTGGACAATTGCCCAGTCTGCCTCATGCTGCTATCCTGGCCTTGGGGTCTCCACTCTGGAGACCTGTGCAGGGAAGGAGATCAGTCAGTGACCTGAATGTGTCTGGGCTGGGCTATTTGGATCTTTGCACATGCCTCAATCTGTCTGGGCTGAGGCTGGTCCCCTAGTATGTCTAATTCACTGCCTGGGCCTGGAACAGAACTGGAGAGGAGAGAACTAGCCTGGGGTCACTCAACAGCCTGTCCCCATCCAGCTACAAGAGAGCAGAGTGCCCAGAGCTCAGCTGTGCATTGCACTGACTTCTCCAGAGGAGTAAAATAACACTCCTGGACAAAGGAGTGATGTACGGAGTGTTTGCTATCTGCCAGGATTCGTCTCCCTGCCTCTCTGGGGCCTGCTGACAGCACAAAACAATGGGCAATGGGSTCCAAATTGCCAAGAACAGCTAGCCTAGGTGCAGAAAGAAAGAGTAGAACTGCTTACTGAACAGGATCATCCAGCTCCAGTTATCACAGACCTTCTATTTACTGATAGCTGCATGCAAGAGCTTCAACACCCCTTGTTCAGCCTCCCCTTCACCAATCCTCACGGCATCCAGCATTTTCCAACAAGACATCCCCCCTGAGGCAGGTCCAGTCTCCCTGAGCTTCACCACTTCTCTGTCCAGGCAACAAGGCAGTATCCTCAGGCAGTCCCACTGCCTGTTCCCTGGTAGCACTGCTTTCATCAGGGTAGACCCATATCCCTGTTCCATCAGCCCTTCAGGTCCTKCTCACCCCCACAATGGCTCTAGTTTTCAGCAGCTGCTCAGTAAGGCCTCRGAGGTCTCTGAGCTTAGAGGAGAATGGACTAGGAACATGTCTGCTGAGCCTCCCTCTCCCCCCCCCATTCCAGGTACTGAAGCTGYAACACTCACCTAGTGGGAAAGTGATCTGGTCACACATGCCCAGCAGCTGCCCAAAGTACACTTTCTTCTCTGAGGGATGGATCCCAAGYTCTGCCATCCTGCAAGCCATATCTCAGTGTTAGGGAAAAGCAGAGACTCAGCAGGCAGAAGTAATGCATCCCATGCACAAAAAGGGGACTGCTTCTGAACACAACAGCAAGACACTGACCACATCCCAGCCAGATTATGTGTTTGAAAGGCTGCAGTGAGCCTCCAGGCTGTGCCACAGGGATCACTCCAATTTCTGTGGGCTACTGTGCCCCAGCTCCAACCCCACACTAAGTCTCTGAGCACCAGACCCAAGGCAGGATCACAGTTCTTGAGCTCAGAAGATAGGCCTGAAAAGCAGCAAGCATAGCTCCACCAAGCTCCACCTCCCCAGATCCTCATGCCAAGGCTTGGCACATGCCTGTCTGTCTACCACCTCCCCAGCTCCCACCTGCGCAGGGTGAGCTTGACTGTGTCCTCATTGTGAGAGGCTACCATCACATTAGCTTTCCCGCTGTGCTTGATCTCTTCCAAGATATAGTCCAGGCACCTGCAGGGCAGTAAAGGGCTGTGTGGGGAGACTGTCCAAATCTGTGCCCAGTAGGAGGGGAGGAGTATAGTTGGGTTTATCCTCTACCTGTGGTACATCTCACTAGTCTTCTCATAGGTGGGGTTGATGGGATCCTCATAGCCAATCTGGGCAGCTCTATTCCTTTCCTGCTCCATGTAGGCACCACGAACCAGCTTGGTGCCAAAGTGCCAGCCCTCCCGGCGTGATAGCTCCACATCCAAAGTCACATTGTCATAAGCCTCCTGCCACCAGGTAGAAGAGACAGTGCATTGTCATCATAGCAGTGCCACATCTACCCTGCACCACCAGGAACCAGCCCTGGAGTAACAACAAATGGCTCATTGCATTGCCATGGTTTCAGGAGCCAAGGTCTCCAAGGGATCCAGCTGCTCCAGCAGGTCCTTTCCCCTACTATACACCCTGGACTGTGCACCACCTCCTGCAGGGATTCACCTTCAAGTAGCACTGATAGGTGTTGAAGATCACTGCCTTGTCCCTGTTGAAGCGACGTTGCATCTCCAAGGTGAGTCTGCTGATGGCTGGCTGGAAGTAAGTCTGTTCTGCATCCACCATGAGTCTCACGCCAGTCTCTGCAGCCCTCTGGAAGGTGAGCACCATAGGGTTTGGGCTGCTGAGACTGCCTGCCAATGCATCAGCCTCTGCAGCAGGGCCTGCTCCCAGCCTTCTCAGCCCAGCACCTCCTGACCTTTGCAAGAACATCCATCCTCTGCAGCATCCGTTTCATCTGCAGATCCTCTTCCTCAGTGAAGCGTGAGAGGAGAGGCTCAAGCTGTCCAGTCTGAAATGAGAACAGCCATGGCACTGACAGGCACAAGACAGGCACTTCCTCTGCCTGGGGAAGAGTGCTGCACAAAGCTGCTACATATGGCCAGGTCTGTCTGGAAACAAAAATCCCACAGGAAGCCACTTGCCACTCATTCARAGCTGCTGCCTACCTCAACTCCTCAGCACCTAGCAATCAGCACAGCATGCAAGGGATGCCCATCCCACAGGCCTGGCTGCAGCTGCTGCTTGGCAAGGCACAGCAAGACCAGGACAGACCCTTCCCAGACTGAAGTAGATRCCTAGGCATAGGTACCTGAGTCTGGCCTCCTAAGAGGGCTGTGGGGGCCCAATGATGGTGCTGTCCCAGCACAGCTGGGAGTGGCACCTAGCACACTGATGTATACTCATATCAATGGGGCACTGTTAGGCTAGATGCCACCCTGCAGGCATGGTGTGGCAGCTGACATGGCCATCCAGGAGAGGCAGCTGGCATAAGCTACATAGGGAGGCAACAACAGCTCACATGGCCCCAGAACTGCCTGGACACCACAGATTAGAGCATGGCTGGCTTCCAGCAGCACCAATGCCAGCCAGTGCTGCAGTCACAGCTATGAGCAACCTGCCAGGCAGGGCCAGCAAACCTACMACCTGTCCCCTCAAACTACCTCTCCAGGACTTCAAGGGTTGTTGGCCAGCACAGATACCACTGCCACCCCTCTGTCCAGCCTCTGCTCCCCTGTGTTCCTCTCCAAGTCAAAAGCAGAGAAGAATATAGATTCCTAATGCAGAAGAGTCCTCACAGCACCCTGACCTTGGAGCAATAGCCAGTGACCAGAAAGGGGCAGGGAGGAACTGCCTTGCATTGACACTACTCTGCCCACAGCACTGTTCAGGGGGCCAAGCYTGGCCAAAGAGATTACCCACCTGCATGTTCGGGACAAGCAGCAGCTTGGAGAGCTTGGTGCGGCYGTCAATCAGGCTGTTCCAGTCCAACAGGTCCACAGTGCTGTGAGCACAATGCCAGGTCAGTACCTACAGGGTACTCWGGGCAGAGGAAGGAGGTTTTTGCCAGTTCCCCCCGCCCCTAAGCATGAGTGTACAATCTGCCACTCGGAACCACTGACCCATCTTGTCACTTCCACCAGAGCTTCCTCTGCCTAGAGAGCCAGGCCCCATGCCAAGTCAGTGCTGGCCTTTGGAGTTCTGCTTGCTGTACTGACTGCATCCCAAGAATTGGGGCAGGCTACATAAGTCCTCCAGGGCCCATCCCACATCACCTTGAGGTTCCCAGAGAGCTTACCCGCTCACACCCAGGTTCTCGCCTGTAAACCAGTGCTGACTCTCTGCTTTGGTCGCAATGCCAAGATTAGCCAGGGCCTCCTGCCAGCAAAAGGAGTGTCAGTACCAATGCTAGGGGTAGGAAGATACCCAGGGCCAGTGTGTAGGGAGCTATGCCAGCACAAGGAGCAGCCCATTGCAGCATGGCAATGGGTCCAGGGAGGAACATGACAGGAGTGAGATCATGGCAGGGGTGGGAGCCCATCAACCAAGGATGGTAATAAACCAGTACAGGAAAGGCAGGGCAAGGACAAGTCTGGAGGTAACAGCACCACATTGGGCTACAAAGTCAGGTATGAATGACCAGTCCAGATCTGAGGCATCACAATTCAGAGCTGTTCCAAGAGCCCTATGAAAACCAGCCACCTCCAGCAGTTCATGCCTGGTGATAGGTGCCACCAAAGCCCTTGGGCAGCACAGCCTTGTCCCTCAGACATCACCCAGCTCACCTGCAACTTTCCCACCTCCAGCTTCATCTCCAGGACTGCTTGCCCAGCCTGGCCCTGCTCAGCAGCCATTTGGTGGAAAAACCTCCGCCACTTCACCAGAACTTCTGAGAACTGCAGCTGCAGGAGCAGAGCTTGGTGTGAGCTGCCATGCTGAGTCACAGGCAGCTCAGAGCCTGTTGTGGTGCTAGGGATTTGCAGGACCCTGTCCAGCCTGAGGCAAGCCGCACAAGCAGACCTTGACCATGTTGCCTCTATCAGGGGATTCTCATCTCTGGAGAAGCCATCTATTAGTACAGACCATTCACAGCCACATGGTGGGACTTCWAAATTTCTAAACTGTTGTATTTCATGCTCCTAAAGATTGAGGTAGAACCTCCCAGGTCTCAGGCACAGAGGGAACAGGCTATTGGAGCTGGTTCTACTCTGCCACCGGTAGAGACACCACCTGTGGCAAGTATGCCCAAGCAAAGCCAGGGCGCCTGTCCCTGCAGATGTCAYCTGTGGTCTGGCATTCTCCCCACCTCACAACTATACAGCCCTGGTACCCCTGAGCACTCACCAGGAACTGGGGTCTGCCTAGCGCTGTCAGCTTGATGGCTGAGAAGCCATCCTCAGAGCTACCACCTGGACAGAACACAAAACAAAGCTGACTAGACAAAAGCAGCTTCCAGGCAGGAGAAAAGACAGGAAATATGGCTACAGACCTGTGCAGACAGGCCAGCTGGACAAGGGCTGAAGGGGACAAGGACAGCTGCCTGTGGGGGGGCTCCCTTGAGGGCTAAGGCACAGTGGGGCTGCCCTGGGCATGTCAAGCACTTACTTGAAGCATCAATGCATCGTAGGAAGGTCTCCATGTGCTGGTCACACTTGGCCTCATCAGCATAGAAGTACGTACGGGCACTGATGACTCCACCACGGCGGTCTCCAAATCCACGATGGGCCCGGTACTGCTTCTCCCTCTGCTCTGCTCCTRCAGAAGGAGGCCAGAGGTGGCTATGCACCTCTCAAGAGCTCAGAGCTCTTACAAGCCTCCTCCAGGAGTTCCTGCTTCCCATCCACACGCTCAGGGCAGGCATTGGTGGAGAGAGGCTCTGGCTTGACAATGCAAGAGATGCCAAGGACTATACAATGAGTCCTTCCTGTCGTCCAGGCAGGGGCTCAGCCGTTGCTGAGGAATGGTGTTGGCACAAAAAGCTGAGCACTTCAATGCTTCTCAATCAACTTGTTTTTAGGCTGTGGGAACTGGGTCCTTCTCCCAGGCTAAGCCCATGGCATCCAGAATGGCTGAATTTTCAGCCAGGAATTATTTACTGTGAGCAGGAGAGGCTTGTTCACTCACCTCCAATCTCCTTCTCAGATGCAGAGGTGCAGGAGCTAAGAAATAAAACAAACAAAGGGCCACATCAGCCAGCGAGCAGGGCAGCTCCCCAGGCTGCCCTACTGCCAGCCCACATGGCAGGGCTGTTCTTCCCTTACAGTCCTAGAGCTAAGACATTAAACTCTGGTCAGTTCAACCTGCACTGGCAGGTCAGACGCCCCAGATGCTCCTGCAGAAGCAGAGGGCTTTCAATGCCTGAGCTTCTTTGCTCAGAGATCTGTGACAGCACAGGGAGGATGTTCCATTCTGCAGGTGAGAGCTGTTCTCAAAACAGTGCTGGCAGCAGAGCTCTGATGAACCCCAGGCCAGTTGCAGTTAAGGATGTCCACCCCAAAGCAAGGACAAGGTCAGCCCTGGTGGAGCCAGATACCGTCTCCAACCATGACAAGCCTGTGTTCTTTGTCACAGTGGAGCACTGTTCATGCCAACTGGCCCAATGCCTCTGTACCCATGAAGATCACCAGGTGCCATTCACCAGGAAAAGGGCTTTTCCAGACTATCAAGCTGTAGAATCTCCTGCCAGTAGATCAGCTGTCCTGCTACCCTTAACCTAAGCATTAGTCAACGATTTCCAAACAAAACAAGGTTCCAGCCTCAACTGTAGCTGACTTTGCATGTCATTTCAAGCCCAAACCTTGCGCCACAGAGATAACAGGGCTCTGACAAACCCAGCAGGCTGGTGCTGGCCACATCATGACTTCCTTCTCAAACTCAAGCAGCCTCCTCACCGACACCTTAATTCAGCCCACAGATAACAAATTTCAYAGAGCAAGGCACAGGAACACTGCCATCCCCTAGAAAGCAACCCCTAGCAGGGATAGAGTGGTCTCCTCCCAGGAGATCTATCTTGTGCAACTCTTGAGTCAGCATGCCAAAACTGGCCTTCCCTCAGGGCATGCTGAACAGGGCCTTAAAGGGAAGCACAGCATGAGCAGAGCAGGAAACCCATACAGCAGGAGCCAGCAGGCCTCTTTAGGAGATCAGAGAGGCATGCGACCCTGTCACAGAACAAAATCACCCACACTGAAACCTCGTGACAGGGATTAGGGGCCGCTGGAAACAAACAAGCAGAGCCAAGCTCTTCCTCCTGCTGAGGGTCCCTAGAGCCAAGAACAATCCTGTATTGCTTAAAGCACAGCAAAGCCTCACATGAACCAAGGCAGAAGCAGCCAGAGCTCATCAGTAGCAGCAAGCACTGTGCCATAACCTGTCAAGTTCTGCAGTGTTTTCTCCAAGATTTTGCTACCCCCAGGACAGGTCAAGAAACTTTCTGCCTCTGAATACAAAAAGAAGAAAGGAAGGAGAGGAGACATAATATATCCTGGGATAAGATGCAGTAGCAGAGGCCACAACACATAGAATGTCCTCTTGGAGCAAGCAGTATGTCACAGTGGAAGTCTTCAGCTTGACACACTGCTGGGACTGTGAGGATATGTCAGGAGAGATGTGCCCAGCAGGTAGGTCCCAGGCACAGCACAGCAGGACAGCTCTGTAGCCACAGAGCATATCAAGTGCAGAGTCCTTGCATCCAGCATTTGAGATGCTAGAGACAAGCAGCAGGAAGCAACGTTTCCCCAGACCTATGCAGAGTAAATGCACGTAACTGAACTAGCAAAAAACTACCCCTGAATTTGAAGCAATGTGTGTTCCTGAAGATAAACACACCCTTTACAGCAGCATTCCTGCTGCATGACTGTAACAAGTCCTTTGTTCCCTGAGGGGGCATATAAAGCAATGCCATGGTGTTCACTTTATTATTCTGCATCAAGCAAAATAAAGGAGACTCCTTCTTCCAGCTGAAGAAATAGATCTTCCTGGATATTGTTTTATTTGTAATATTAGTCTTGGCTAGCAAAGCCATTCCTACAACATCCAAATGCCACTTAACCCAGACCAGCTGAAGTTAGCTTCTACCTGGCCACCCCTCTTGCCAATATGCAGCAAATGTCCCAGAGCAGGAAGCAGCTCCATGCACTACCCTAAAACTTTTAGTAGGCTGTAGTTATTGAGGAACTATTTGCAAGACACAATCAGGTCTTGCAGGGCCTGGRAACTGATACCCACGCAGAGCATGCAAGTGCCACTACATGCAAAAGCCCTATGCTGTTCAGCATAGCACAAATCTGGCTGTCCAGGAGCTGCTGAGCAGATGATGAACAAAGCTGTAACAGGATGTAACAGCAGGCTTGCTGAGCTGCAAACTGCAGCATGTAACTCGCTTCAGTCTCACAGCCTAGCAGATATGACATTTACCTTTAGAAGTTTCCAGTACCAAACCAGAGAAAGTGTTAAAGTAAGTTGGCACAATTCAGCTTTGGTGGGGAAGGATCACAGCAGCAGTGAGGGAAAAACAAGGACTGCTGTGAAAGACTAATTCAGCTGACACAGCAGACTTGGGCTCTCAGGAAGCTTTGGTTAGGCTCAAAGAAGTTGTTTCAGGAGAAGCACAAAGGTTCTCTTGTCAGAAATAAGTAGGTAACAATCCATTTCACACTGAAGCTTACAGCAAGGTGCCAGAAGAACAGTGTGTTTGCTTTGTCCATCAGCAGATGGGTTTGAGAGAGGAGACAAGCAACCATCAGTGAGAGACTGTTCCAAATTATCACATCCAAGGCAAATACAATGGTCACACGAAGCTCAGGTCTGAACTATGGACAGTGGATAAAGCCATGGAGGAAAGAATAAAGCAAATCATTTGGCAGGTACAGTCCCTCAACCCTGCCCCCTCACCCCCAAGCAAGTTTTTTTGCACACATCAGTCCAGTGCTGCAGCAACTCTTTACACAACCTGCTACCAAGACTAAAGAGAAATCATCCTGCTGCCACAGAGATCCACAGCACACCTAGGCAGAGCGCAGGGCAACTCTGTGCAGCCATCTCTTCAGGTGGTAAGGGCACTGGAGCAGGTGGAGAGAAGGGGAAGAGGCTGCTCTGAACCCCAGAGCCTGCTGTGAGGCTGGGTCAGCCAGACTGGAATTCTTATGGTGGAGCAGATACCTGGTATCCATATAAGAAGTCTCTAGAGGAAGCAAAGCTTGCTCAAAGTCCAAGAGCTGCTTGGTGGAACCATTCACAGAGCATCTATGACAGTGTTCAGCAGGTTTGAAATGGGAGAGAGTGCTCGTGGGGAAGACAGTATCTACAGTATGAAACATGCTGCTAGAGGCCAAGACTCAAGGCTCTGAAAGACCACAGATTCCTAAAGAGATCTTTCAGCTGTTACAATTCGAATGCAGTTTCTGACTCAGGAAACCCATAGGCCCCCAGTGACAACTCGGAGGGAGCACGATGATCAACTCTGCTGTGTGGGTTTCTTCCATTCACTCCATGGGGGCAGAAGTCCCTTCCCAGCTGCCCTACCTCTTCCCCTGCAAGCAAGCACATTATCAGCTTTCCATCTGCCCAGCAGAGGCAGAGGAGGTCAGCCAAAACCCCACCCCCTGCCATCACTCTTGCAGTGCTGCCTCCATAGCAGCCATCTGGGGCTGCTGCCAGGCCCCCAACACCCACAGCCCACACAGTGCCAAGAGGACAAGCAGCCATCTCTGCCAGGGTCCTACTGCCTGCAGGAGAGTCCTTTCCCCAGCCATGTCACCATGACTTCACTGCAACTCTAGCCTTTGCACCTTGAGGATGTTGTCAAGGACTCCTGGGACAAGTCAGATTGCTGGGTGCCAGCCAAGGCAGGGCAGCAGCAACAAGCCTGCAGCAGGTAGGAAGTACATTGGGACACCAGAATCAGCCAACACCAGATAAGCCTTGTGCCAATGCTCCCAGCTAGAGGGTTTGCTGTAAGGAGCAATCACAGCCTGATACTAGGGAAAAGGCATTTCCACACTGTTATCTCCAGCTTGCTTAGGAACAGGCTGACACTGGTAGCCCAGCAAGGCTGCATGAGCTCTGCCTCAGGAAACAGCAGATGGCACCAGAAGACCAAAAACCCACTGTATGTTGTTTCTGCCATACTGCATCCCGGACTGTCGGTGGAGGTAAAGCCCTGAAGCATTCACACTAGAGGTGAAGCATAATCTTCATGTTTAAAAGCTGTAAACCCTGGACAGCTCACACCCAACCACACACAGCCAAGTTCAGTAGCTTCACTCTCTAAAGCATTAGCAGTTTGGGTTTCTGCCTTTAAGCAGGCCAGAGCTGACCTTGATAAAGGCCAGCGTACAACAAAGCTGTTACAGTGCCACCAACACCTCACCCTGGGCTTTGTCCCCACTCCACGACTTCCCTGGAAGACCACCAGGATGGAATTTTTCCCTGTCCATTTATGAGATACTGTTTTGAGTGAATCCTGCTGGGGCTGAGGGAAGCTGAACTTGAGGTGTGCACAAAGTGCAGAAGAAGCTGTTGATTCAGTGCATGACTCTACAGAGCTCTCCTGCTTGGGACACAGCCTGAGACACCCACAGTGCAGGCAGAGCTGGCCTGCAAAGCCCATATGCASTATCAAATATTCCCAGTGCATGCCCATTGCAGATCTGCTCCAGGGGAGCAGCATAGCCCAAATACACTGCTCACTCATCAGCACCCTTCTGGAATAGTCCAAGACACAAGTGCAGGCTAAATTTGCACCTGTGAAAACCCTTGGTGGTCACCAACAGAAAACGCTAAACACAAGCATGGCAAGACCAAGAGACTGCAGCAAGGCTGGCCAGGCACCAAGGACAAACAAGGCTCCCTCATTCCACATACTGACAGCATCGATGTTACCAGCCAGCTGGCACCCTGGGCCATGCTGGGGAGTCAAATTCCATTTGGATGCTGAGCAGGGCTGGAACAGCAATTTCTGCACATACTGTGTCCATTGCCTCTGCTGCTGCACATCCAGGGAAGTAGTCACAATTCAGCTACTCTTGACAAAAACACTGCTTTGCATCTTGAGAACCACCCTCCTTCTCCCCCAGGTTACAAGTGGTGTATTTTGAAGTTTTTACATAAAAAGCTAACAGCTTTATCTCCAGGAAGGGCTTGGATCACATTTTCCCCTCTGCAGCTCAAACACTGTAAGGCAGGCCCTGCAGAAGAAATATTTCACACTGACTTATGCAGCAGGYTGGGCAACCTCCAAGCTCGTGACAAGCAAGCTCATGACAAGCGAGGGGATACTGATAAACAGCAACCAAGTGGAAAGAAGAGATAATGGTCTCACTGGGAAGAGCATGACCAGAGGCATCACGTGAGCGGGGATGCAGCAGGTGCGCCTGTGGAGCGGGCTGCAGTCTTGGAGAGCAGCAGTCCCAGCAGCAGCTGTGCAAACACTAGAAGCACCATGACCTGCATCACTCCCCTAACCTGAAACCAGTTATTTGCAAATCAGGGTGATGCTTTTTCCTASTTTATTTTTAACACTAGGCAACGACACTGTAACATGGCACTATGTACCAGTGCCAGACAAGGGGGACACTGCCACCAGCCTGCTGCCAGGCAACACTGGGACACGCCACATCTCCAGCCTTTCGGCATGGTGTGCACCAGCTCTGCCCAGGGCAGGGAGAAGCCCAGCTGCATGCTCATGCCTCAGGGCAAGCAGAGCTTTCCAGCTCCCCCATTCCTGCTTTCAGCCCARCACTGGCTTGGGACATGCAGTATGTAGGATGCTGAGCAGAGCTGCTTGCAGATGGAGACCTACTCTGCCCCAGCATTGCTCCCTGCAGTGCCGGTGGCCGGTGCCCAGCACGGCAGCCGCTACCAGCCACCTCGCTGCCAGGGTGGCCACGCGGCACACATGCCAGCAGCCCATCGATCTCCTTGACAGGAGTTCTCCAATGAGGGGCCCGGTGGGAACCACAGCTCTGAGTGGAAAGTTGCCGGTGGCCAGGGCCAGCACCGACACTTCACAGGGGGCACGAGCAAGGGGCAGAGCACCGGCTGGGGAAGGGGCAGGGGAGCCACGGGAACGTGGGGCCCAGGCATCGGTGGGGGCAGCGCCCCGGGGGGGGGGGGGGCAGACACTGAGCGAGGATGCGGGAAGGAGGGGGCAGTGTCAGCTGTGGGGTGTTAGGGGGCAGCACCCTGCTCCGGGAGAACCTCCGAGGGGGAGGGGGCAGCGGTCTGGGGTGGGCGATGGGGGTCAGCGCCCCACTTCGGGCCGCGGGGTGGGGTGGGGGGCGATGCCGAAACCGCCTGCGGGAGGCGAGGCCGTGACGCGGGGCGGCCGGGCGCCGCAGCCAATGGGAGCGGGGGGCTGGGCGCGGGCAGCCAATGGGGGCCCGGCCAGTGCGGGC
>NW_028186438.1:290131-309573 GCF_003343005.1 Rhea americana
CGTGCCGCTCCCCGCGCGCCCTCCTCCGGCCCGTGCCCACGCGGAAATCCTCGCGAGCCGCCGGCGCCTCCGCTGCCGGCTGCGCCCGCGACTCTCGGCGCGGGGAGCAGACGCCTCCCTCCCTTTTTTCAGGTCCTTTTTATAGCTGTGACTGCTGCATCCGTGCCCCCTTCTCAGTTCCTGCTTCTGCAGCCCCAGCTCCGCCGTCTTTCCTGGAAGATGAATTTCGGCAGATGCAGGGCTGCACAGACTCTCCCCATTCTGGCTCCTCAGTGACATCTTGTGCCTAGCAATGCTCATCGCAGCCAGCGTTTGCAAGGCGGGACGAGAGCAAACAGCACAGCAGACCGGCAAGTGTGTGCTTGGTTTGGAAACCACGCTTTCACTGGGCTGGGCTGGAGCAGCAAGAGAGAGCCTTTGGAGGACTTGCTTTGGAGAGGACTCCTTGAGTTTTGATGCAAAGCGGTTGTTTCTTTTTCCAAATCATCCCCCAGCCCGCCAAGAGCTCCACATTTTAGAAGTCTTGCCTAGTATGGATGAGGTATAGTTACCGTAGGGCTAGTAGTACGGGAACAATTCCAGTAAACAGTGTTTCCTCCACACCCTAGYAGTGACATTCATGCAGTTCCCCCAGCTGTAATTAAAGGTGAAATCAGGGAGGTTCCTTGAGAGTATTTGCAAGGTTTCTTTTTGGTATCTCCCATCCTTCCCTTCCTCAGAGAAAAGGCTGAGAAACAGATAATGGCATTGCCACCCATAAAAGACCTTAGTAAAAATTCAGTTATTGAAAAGCATCCATCTATTTAAAAATATTTCCTGCACCGCATTAACCCTTTCATGTTATTCATAGTGAACTAATTTATTATCGCAATGAGGTTGAGTGCGTGGAGTCTCAGGCAGCAGTTTGAACTCCTGTAAAAGGAGGGAAAAAAAGTTAAAATTATGCATAATCACATTAAAGCTTAAAGAGCAGATGTTACAGCTGTAGTCGTTTTAAAATTATGACATGTATTCAATCTGAACTTTTGCTCCTTTTCTAGGCTTCAGTGCTGCTTCTGGTAGGTATAGCCATGTCTCCCTGTTTCTATTAGAAAGAACAGCAGCCACAACCAGACCTTGCTGTTGCTGGAAGGGAGCTTGTTTATCATCAAGGCATCACGGAGAAAGTTCCCTTGAAAGGATCTAATGGGATCAGCTCACCTGAGTCATCCCTGAGAAATACTTGCCTGATGTTCAGGGTGTTGCTAGTTGGCCATACAGAGCAGGAGCATGCTGCCAGCCCCACAGGGTCTGAGAGGTCTCCAGGGCTATGAAAGCTAATCTATGTTCCATGAGCAGGTCTGTGTTTTCAGAAGAACCTTAGTCTCGAAGCTGGGATGCAGAGGCAAAATGTAAAAACAAGCCACGTTTTGATGGAAGCAAAATCTGCAGCATGCTGTTCCCAGAGCCAAAGGGGCTCCCTGAACAGGCGGTGCTGCCTGGGGCTGCCCTGCTGATGGCTGGGAAACCAGTGAGGGGGGCTCACAGGCAGCTCCTGCTTGCTGTGCCAAGCCTCTGGCCGTCACCGCGTGGACTGCCCGGTGTCCGGCATCCCACCCTGCCAGCTCTCAGACTTCTCTCTTTCTCCTCCTCATTCCTGCTGTACCTGGTCCAGCACGGTGCAATTTGGCTGGTGTGGGGAGTCCCCTGGGAATGCCTTGGAGTCCTCAGCCGTAGGGGTTTCCTGACGGGCTGCACTAGAAACTCTGAGATGTTTGACCCTGAGCCTTTCTGCCCTGTCACATCAGCACGGCCCATTCAGTTCACCTTTCTCAAAGGCCCCCAGCTGCCACCATGATCTTGCAGAGCAGTTCCTGGGACCCCTTGGCCATGACTTTATTGCAGGCCACTGGTGCCACATCCTGGTGTGAGCTGGGTGTGAATGGCAGGTCAGTGCACATGCAAGGTCGGCTCCTGCCAGTGTGGTGGCTGCATCTAGCCCCAATACTTGACCTGTGAAATCCAGTCTGGTCTGAGGCACAAGTACCAGGCATGACGTGAATGTAGCCAATCTGCTGTATCTAACCTGGGGAATGTGCCCCAGGAACAAGAGCACAGCTTCCTCAGAGAAAACTGAGTCTGAGGCCTTCAGTGGGTGTCCTCAGCTGCACTAGCAATGATGCTAAGCCAGGGGAGAGTCTATTAGATCGCCTGAAAATGCATAAGATGCAAAGAAACAAATATCAGTGCAGGACAAACAGGCAAGAAAGGGATTTAGTGTGAGAGGAGATGACAGTTTGGAAAGGGAGAAGACACTGCATGCATATTTCATGGGCWGGTGCGCAGTGGAGAGGCATTTTAACACAGCAAAAATAACAGATGGCAACAAGTTACAGCAGGCACTCATGGCACCTGGGAGGGAAACTGGTGAGGTGAAAATTGCTCAGTCTGTGTTTCAGCAGGAATGTGGGGCTGCCCTGGCAGCCTCTGTTGTGCTAATGGCCTTGGTGCTGTATATGCTGATGGGCTGAGTCTGCCCAGGCAGGAACCTGGCTGGGCCAAGAGGCGAACTGCTTTCTGCTGCAGCTGCACCTAATRCTCCCCCGGGGGATTTGCTGAGCTGAGGTGCTTCGATCTGGCCCTGGGACTACAGGGAGGCAGGCTGCAGTTTCTCCAGGGCCGGGGAACAGAGAGCAGTGGCAGCAGGGCAGCAGTCTGTTTCCCTTCCTCTCCTCACAGAGGCCTTTAGCGTTCCTCCTCTCGGTATCAGCTTCCTCCAGCAGTCACCCTCAGCTCTGGAGTGAGGGGCAGTCCTGCCTTATCCTGGGGTCTCTGAGGACAGATCCTCCCTCCCCTCTAGCTCTGGGAGCTTTGCCAGCCCTTGTGAGCCCTGCCTGCTYGCAGAGAGATGTGCACCCTGCATTCACAGAATCTGTCTTCGCTAGAGAGTGCTGATTCAGATCCTCATTGGTCTGGTGTTTCTCAAGCTGATCATATGCCTGTCTCATGTCCAACATCAGYGCTGTGAAGCCACTTCCACTCAGAGGTCAGGGTAACAGGAGATGTGTCCTGATGCCTTGTCAGCCCCGGCCCAGGCTCCCTGTCCCTGCCCAGCTGGTGCCTGGGATATAGTCACAGTGACACTCCATACTGTGCTGTCAAAAGCATGTTCTCAGGAGATGTTGTGACATTTTGTCCCTCACCCACCCCATGCTGGCAGCAAGGGTCAAACCCCTCTGCCAAGAGGCAGACAGGGACATAGGGAGTGGCACAGACCTTGAGCTGACATCTAGCTTCACTGCTGMGGGCAGATACGCTCTCTGGAGTGGGACTTGCTAGACTGATAGGATGGCCAGGAACACCAATCCTCCCTTGGCATGGGTCAGGGTAGCAGTAGACTCACCAACAACACCCATAAGGAAATTGGGCCAGCTGCCAGGCAAATGGTCTGGGCTGTGGGCAGAGCTGGTAACGGCTGTCCTCGGTTTGGAAACATATATGTCTCTCAGTCTGATGAGGGAGTTATTTTTCTTTATGAAACACTTTGTCTTCTTCTCCCTTGACACTCTCAAGGAAGACCCAGATGTCCTGTAATACCTGCACTGAGGMATTCATGGGAACATGAATTGCACATGGGATGCAGAGAAGCTTTCAGTGCTAGGACAGGATTGAGACCGTTACCCCACAACAATAGGGTGTGTTTTTAGGTAGTAAGTTCAKTCTTTCTAACCTCTCCAAGCAATGCCACTGTCTCCCTGGTGCCTCCCTCTGGGCAGCTCTGGCTCTTGCCATGGCTCATGTGCAAGTAACTARAGGTGCGGTATAGACAGCTGCAGGCACTACTCAACTGTGCTTTGCAGCAGAGGAGCAGTCAGGCCAGCCCTGCACAGGCAGTTTGGCAGAGAACCCAGCTCATCATCTTCAGGAACTGAGAAAACACATCCTTCCAGTGCTTTCTGGTATTAAAGAAGTCACTGGATGTTTAACTGCTACAGGAAGGGGCCCAGYATCCCAGTGCTGCATTGGAAGGGTAACATACTGAGTTGTGGAACACTCATGTCCTACCTCTACATGACAAATGACTAAATATATATCCCATTTTACTAGTGAGCTGCAAGGAGYTTAGGGGATTTATTGGAAGTCACCCAAGGAGTCCCAGGAGAAGATCTCCAGTGTTTGGGATATTTCTATTGTTTGGATACATAGGAGAGCTGTTGAGAGATGCCTGCAGAGCTACTGCTGTTACTGCTGAGAGAAAGTGATGTTGTGGCGACCCTCCCTCACATCTCACAGCAGTCCACCCAGTCCACCTAATTTCAATATCTTCCAGTTCCTTGCTCCCACAGTGCCGATGAGATCAGAACCTGGACTGGACCGAGAAAGTGCTCCCCATTCCCTGGCATTTTCTACTTGCATCCAAATGATTTTCAGTGAATCACTTGCAGCATAAAAAATAAATGTCAGACTCCTGATTCTCCCTCTCAGTTCCCGAAGATCTAATGTGGCTGAGCAGCCAAGGGAAAATACCTTGGTGAATTCCCATCTCCAGAAAGGTCAAAGCTGTACAAAAAGAAGAGGTTGCCTTCTAAAGGGCACCTGGGAAATATTTGAGGGCAGAGAAGTGCACATCAGACTTTCCTGGGTTGTTATTTTGCAGAGGGTCCCTCTATTTTCTTGTCAGCCCTCAGATCCTGTCAGGCAGAGCACTCAAGCTGCATAAAAGGTGGGTTGTGTGAGATGACTGAAATTGTCTGGGGAAGAAGGAAGGTCAGTAAATACCTGAAACAAATTTGCCACACTTACAGATTAGAAATGAACGTGTTTAAAGATTTCTGTGGAAGTGAGGTCTAGGGAATAGACATAAAAAGTCTTTTTCCAAGCTGACTCCCTTGGCTGGTGGGTTGTTTATGGAATCTGGATGCCAGAATACCTGGAAGGGAGCCAGCTCTATTTTAGACCTTCATAAATGATTTAAACACCTTGTGCTAGAAAGCATTCCCAGGAAAGCAGTGGGGAGGAGAAGATGAAGAATAAAAGTGCTCTGGCATGCGGCARCCAGTGGTAGTGATGTCAGAGGCAGTGGTGGACTGAGGGAAGGGGTTTCTTGGGTCTGCTTCCCTGCAAAGGGGGAGGTCCCTGGGGGTACCCAGGACTGAGAGCAGAAGTGAACAGTCCTGGGTAGGAAAGGCAGAACTGTTTGATGGAGGTTGTCTGTCCGTTGACTCGGCTTCTTCTGCCCCTCACTAGCATTGAGAGCTGCTGACGAGAAATGAACTTAGGTAGGACTATGCACAGAGAGAGGCAGAATTTAACCCTGACAGGCAGTAGCCCAGTGCCAGCTTGTCTCTGAGGACAGCTCACCTTCTGAGCCTGGGAGCCTCTTTCCAAAGCAGTAAGCCTCCTCGCAGGTGACTTTTGTAGTGCAGGCACTAAGAGCTCCTTCTATCCCATTCTGCAGCCCAATGCCTGGAAAGAGCATCCCCTCTCCAGGCCTGCAGAGCTGGGTTCCTTGCACTGAGCCAGACTAGCTGAAAAGACAATTTGAAGACCTCCTTGGCCTGGGTATGAGAGCCTAGGATGCTGGGGCTCAGGGCAGGACTATCTGCAGTAATTTAAGAGCAGCCAGAAATCTGTGGACTTGGGGTAAGTACAATTTCAAGGCTGAAGCAGATTCACTCAAGCAACCTTTACACTTGAGAACTTGGCTGTTCCTTATTGATTAATGTGGTGTCTCATTCTTCTAAAAATACACTCTTAATTACTGTGCCTCAGGAAGAGATGTCTCTCAGCAAAACCTCATTGATCTGAGGGWTGCTACAGACACAGCAAAGCCCCTTTGGTCACAGAGCCTTGATGTCCACTACACAGAGATGGCTCCTTTCAGCAGGCAGATTCCTGTCTGATTCATGGGATGGATCAAGTMCCCACTTGTAGCAGATGATTGACACTATCTTTTGTCCAAGTGTCACTTATTTTGCTTCTTCACTTTCTCTGCATTTAATTCAGAGTGGGCAGCACAAAGTGACACTTGGGCTTCTCTTGAAGTAGAAAAAAGTAAAAAGAAAGATGCTCCCTTTCCCCATTCATCCTTGAGAYGTCTACGGAGAAATGGGAAAAAACTATTCATCTCTCTTTTGTGGTTCTCCTGCTGTCCCCCTTTGCATAGGAGGAAAGGGATAAAATGATAAAAACAAACAAACAAACAAAAACCTTAAAAGCAGGAGAAGGTTGGCTTTTCTCCACCATAACAGAACATGCTGTAATGCGGGGAACTTCGAGTTTATCCTGGATGGGAGGATCCAGAGTGCYTCCTGGCCCTGTACAAACACACAGTCATTCCACACTGAAAATGGTATGTTCAATTTCCTAGAAGGCAGATGTTTTGCAGAAAACTTAGCATCTTATTCTTATGTCCCATTGCAACATGGAGCTGTCATCCCCAGAGTGAGGGCAGCACCCATCAGCATCAGGGCCTCTCTGACACACAGGAACAGCCTGTAAAGGGGAAGACAGGGACATTCTGGGACAAACTAAAGATAAAAAGCAGGAATTGCTTCAGTGAGAAGTGTCTGAGACTGCTGGAAACCTCTGGCTGCCAGTGCTGACTGTGCCTGACTTTCTCCCTAGCAAGYGTATCCAGTGACAGTGTGCAAGCCATCCATCATCTGACAGAGGAGCTGGACAGAGCTCTCCATCCCCATCTGCCTCTGTCTATGCTCCACATACTTTGCTGTATTGTATGATCCCAGCTGAGCCCCTCTTCCTGGGTTAAGGAAGACAAGCACTTAAGGGTCAAGGGATACTAGAAGAAAGAAGGTTCATTTGCTTTTACATCCGTAACTTTCATAGTCATTAGGAGAGAATGGTGAACTACATGCACCCAAAAATGTATATCCTCACTGATATCAAGGGCTGCAGGTCCCTGCTGAAACAGCACTCCCCTAATCCCTGAGCTCCCCTTTTCCGTATTGCAGCATTTGCTGCTCATTTTTTGATTTTGGCACCAAGGAAGGGTATACACACTACTGTCTTCATTTCTCCATAGCCTGACATCCCCCTACAGCTCTGGACATCCTGTATAATGAATCTGGCCTGTGAAAAACAGATTATGTGGTCGGTCTCAGTTCAAGCTGTATTTTACTGCAAGGATAACGCTGCATGGAAATGTTTTTTTGAAGCTGAATCCAATCTTTCAGTCTAGTGCTTGGGGTGCTTCCTTTTGCATGTTTGAAATTACWTCTAATGGACTTTTTAAATGTAATTTGTAAATTTTTATCAGAGGAAGTGTGAAAGAAATTTCACTGTATGGAGGCATTTGGGACCCAAGATTCCCTGTTTCCACTTGTGGCACTGAGAGCTAGATGACATRACAAAATGACCTGGTCTTCTCTGCCTAAAACAGACATCAGAAGGCAAAAAAATCCAGGCCATTGCTCCAGCTTCTGGAGAGAAATGTGTCATATATCTGTGCTTGTCTCTTTCCCAGTTCTCTTACTGCTGCCATGCCTTGCTCCTGCCATCCAGAGAGCCAAGGGAGGAGAWGGAACATCTCTTATAGCAGAGATTCCAGACTTGGCTGGAGAAAGTCACAACTGACCCATAGTCGTTTGGCTGACGACAGGCCTTCTTCAAGCAGGAGGCTGAACTASAGATGCCAGAGGCCTATGGTTCTGTGTTCCTGTGACCCCTGTTCCCAGCTGCTCATTGCATTTGTGGCAGCCACCCCAAGAACTGCAATGTGAGGGAGAGTCCAAGACAGAGCCTGTGCAAGTGTTCTGGAAGAYAGTCCTGCTGAGGAGCTGTGGGAGGACACCAGGCCTGGGGCAGCAGAGCTGTCAGCTGCCAGCAAAAATTACCCTGAATATATGAGAACTAAAATATTTTTTTCARCATTGTTGGCCAAATTTCTGCAGATTTTCTTGGGGACAGTAGAAGGCAAAATTCCAAATCCCCATTCTACAAGCTGGAGGTGTGACAGCTTTCCCCTAGAGTGACTGATTTCTCTCTCTCTCTCTCTCTCTCTCTCTCTTTCTTTCTTTCTTTTTAACAGAGGCCAAACAAAGTCATTTTCTCTCATTAGAGTTGCTGATACAGCTGGAAAAAGTGAGCTTGCTCTCTGAAAACTTCTTATCCATTTTCAGTTAATATGCTGTGATGAAAGGGATCATTTCTCCCAACAAACTTTGAGTGTTTGGCCTCAGCTTCAGTACTTGCCTTCATAGCTGTGCTCAGAAACAACAACTGTTTTCTTTGAAAGGAAAAGACCCCGGGATGGAAAATTTCAACTCAACGCGAAATATATGCAAATGGTAGCAGAGTTTGTCACAGGACTTGGCAGACAGACTTAATAAAGATGGTTCTTCTTGCCTGACATTTTTATTTTTGTGCTTTAGAGATCCTCCATCCTCAGTTTCTTCTGGCCCTGTATCATTCCTGTGAGCCCTTCCCTGCTTCCCAACCCTCCTTCTTTCATTACTCTGGATGGCTCTGCTCAGGTCAGTTCATGCTTTGCTGGCATAAGAAATGACTTTGTCATCAAGACAAATGACCTTCTCTAGGCTTTCCCTCCCTCAATGGCCAGCATAGACACTGGACCACTCCTCCCAGTTGTGCTGCACCATCCTCTATGACAGAATCTCAGATTTTTTAGTACTTAAGTTTTTCTTGTCTCTGGAGTTGTGAATATTCCAGAATTGCACATCATAGTGGCTTCACATCCTGTGGGAATAGATGTCCGATCAGTCTCATCTCACTCCCTCACCATCTGAGAARTATCTGGAGTGCTTTGACAGCTGGCTGGTTGTGCACAGCAGATACTGTCCATCCACCGCTGCATTAGAACAATCCTAACACTGCACAACTGGTTGGTGRAAATTAGATGCTGGAATCTTTTTGCTGGCTCTAGTCACAGGCAACTGTTTCCAAAACAAGCTGCTATTCAGCATGTCTGTACTTTAGAAGACGGCTCTTAGTGTTGCTTTCATCATGGAACATGGTGGAAACATGATGCAGCTCCTTTTCCCTCCTGTGACTTCTTGCACTCTGATTTTGCCTGGAAGACAAGCCAGCCTGTTTCTGCAAGGTTTGATGAGTTTTCCAGAAGGACTCTCTTTGCCTTCACAGGCTATGCTGAGTATTGTGCTCCTTTCTGCTGCAGGAGGAACTCTGCAACACTCAAAGGCTATTGAATCACCTCTCCAGGAAGTCCCCTTGGAGCTGAGGCCAAAGATAGAACAAATCCAGCCCCAGAGGAATAACTGTGAAAGGAAATTGGATCTGAGTCATTCTGAGTATACAAACTTTTTTGGTGTCCCTTTTTTTTTAATTTCTTTTTTTATCGTAGGGCACCTAGTTCAAGGTGAGAAAAAGCCAACGAGGATGAGGTGCTTTAACCCTCTCTGAGGGAAGTTCAAGGCTGCCATCAGTACAGCTCATGTGAGATTGCTCTCAGCTCCTTGTCTCCTGGGAAAACTGGCACCTGTTACCTGTGTTTTCCTCCTGGGAGAATTGATGCATGTTGCTAACCTAAAATCAGAAATGTAGCTCCAACAAAGCCTGTGTGAGGTGTCTTGGAGCGAGAGAGCCTGCCCCTCATCCCAACTGGCCCCAACTTGCCCAGTAGTGGAGCACCTACAGGCCATTCTGAACCAGTTCCACTGCTGCATTTTGCTATGAGAGCAGCTGATTGTAAACTCAGCAGATGACAATTCTCTTCTCATTCTCTTTTTGGATAATGGTATGGAGAGACCTGACTGATTACTAGCTCTGCCCCTAATAGGGTGGAGCCAGACCTGATAAGAGCTTCTGCTGGGCTGAGACCATCTGTTGTGCAGTGTAGAGACATCAGCTGCATCCATGAGGCCAGCTGAAACCAGCCCATTCCATGGAAACTGGTGGGATCTCTTCTTCTGGGAATAGTTGGGAAGGTCAAGGAAATTCTGTTGTGTTCACAYGAAGGGAAAGAGCAATCCAAACAGAATGGCAGTGGAGAAGCTGAAGGACCTTTCTTTTCCTCTGCTCATTTGCTGGTATTTATTGGAGAACAGGAGAAGCAAYGAACAACATGACCTGTACCTTTTGGGAGGCCTAATGCCTATCCTTCTGCAGAGTTTACCATGTTTTTTCTAGATGGCAATATGATGYCTAATCTCCTTTTCTGCCACCAGCAAACACAGTGAGTGTGGAGGTCTCTTGTTCTTCCCTCCACTGGCCATGTTCCTGGAAGCAGCTACTTAGATATTGTCAAAAGATTATCAGAAGCCAAAGCAGCACTGGAACCCACAAAAGGCTAGGGAAGGCCTGGTCAGGGCTATTTATCTCTTGGGAAGTGAATGCAGCTGGCCTGTGTCATGGAGCATGTCCAAATCCCCATGATGCATATATGGTCTKTAGTAGATGCTCCTGCTGGACCTTGGGCACACCACCAATGTGACACAGCATACGATGGTCTTGGGGGGCAACACAGAAATTGTAGGCATTCCTGGCTGGCAAGAAAGCAGATGAGCAGCTGTGCTAACCCTTACATGCATGCAATGCTGAGGCACCAGCACAGAGCAGCCAGGCCAGAGGCCAAGCAAAGAGTCTGGGTTCTGTGAAATAGGGTGAACTCCAAGCTGTAGAATTGAGCTGTGCAGGGAGGGTTGTGGGGAGGAGGACTAGCTGCGCAGTCTGAGAGGGAGGAAAGATGGGGTGCCTGTGAGGTCGGGTTGCCAGTGCCAGAGTTCTGGGCATAGTGTGATAGGTACTGACAGGAYTGGGAGGAAGGATACAGACTTGCAGGAATAAGGTGCTGGGTACACAGCGGCCAGGAAAGACTGTGATTTRGGATACGGGATGTGTATTGCAAGGTAAGAGGATCCGATAATGGACAGGCAGCACTGGCTGCTGTGCAATCTTATGATGAAGAAATCTGTTTGGTCCCTAAGTCTGAGCTACAGATTTTTGCTCCTGGCATCTGAGCTGCCTGGTGACCTGTGGGGCCAGGGAAGCGTGGGGGAATGTCCCCTGGCCTGCTGCCCAAGATGGAGGGGAGGGCAGGAGGTGAAAGCAGCTCTGTGAGAGAGAACACCTCCCGTTTTGGCCCTGGCGAAGGGCTGCGGCAGTGCTCCGGATGAGCTTGCTGGTATGGTTCCTGCCACCCTTTAACGATGGCTGCTGTGAAATGCGGCAGGAGGAGCAGCAGGACGCTCAAACAGCAGCAAACGTGCGCCGTGCCAGTGGTCGTGCAGCAGTGGGAGACGCGCAGCAGCGGAGGCGCACAGCAGCGGGGGGATGCAGCCATAGGGCTGTGCAGCAGTGGAGGTGTGGAGCAGCGGAGGCGCGCAGCAGCAGGGTCGTGCAGCAGTGGAGGCGCGCAGCAGCAGGGTCGCGCAGCAGCAGGGCCGTGCAGCAGTGGGACCGCGCAGCAGCAGGGTCACGCAGCAGCAGGGACGCGCAGCAGCGGAGGTGTGCAGCAGCGGAGGCGTGCAGCAGCAGGGCTGCGCAGCAGTGGCGCCACACAGCAGCGGAGGCGTGCAGCAGCAGGGCCGTGCAGCAGCGGAGGCGTGCAGCAGCAGGGACGCGCAGCAGCAGAGGCGCGCAGCAGCAGGGCCATGCAGCAGCAGGGCCGTGCAGCAGCGGAGGCGTGCAGCAGCAGGGCCATGCAGCAGTGGGACCGCACAGCAGCAGAGGTGCACAGCAGCAGGGCTGCGCAGCAGCAGAGGCGCGCAGCAGCGGGGCCGCGCAGCAGTGGAGGCGTGCAGCAGCAGGGCCGTGCAGCAGTGGGACCGTGCAGCAGCAGAGGTGCACAGCAGCAGGGACGTGCAGCAGTGAAGGCGTGCAGCAGCAGGGCCATGCAGCAGCAGGGCTGTGCAGCAGCAGAGGCGCGCAGCAGCAGGGTCGCGCAGCAGCAGGGCCGCGCAGCAGTGGGGCCGCGCAGCAGCGGGGCCGCGCAGCAGTGGAGGCGTGCAGCAGCGGAGGCATGCAGCAGCAGGGCTGCGCAGCAGCGGAGGCGTGCAGCAGCAGGGCCATGCAGCAGTGGGACCGTACAGCAGCAGAGGTGCACAGCAGCAGGGCTGCGCAGCAGCAGAGGCGCGCAGCAGCGAGGCGCCGCGAGGTGGCGCTGCGGCTCCGCCCGCCGCGCAGCGCAGCGCAGCGCCCGGGGACCGAGCCCGGCCTCTCCCCAGAAGTGCAGCGCTGCTGTCGGGCCCGGCGGGAGGGCAGAGGCGCAGCCTCTCCCGGCCCACAGGTGCCTTGTGGCGCCTCGGTGGCCTCCGATATTCCTTGGAGGGAGAGTGCAGGTTTTTTCCAAGCTCTTGTCTCTGGTTTTCCTGTGCAACCGCTGACTGGACAGACACAGTTTGCTGCTCCAGGTTTTCAAAGGCATGGCAAGGTCTYGATTTAGCCTTGCTTTGAATGCATTGAATGTTTTAAAAAAAAGGCTGTGCACTTGTCTACACCATGCAAATTGCAAGACTGCTTAAAACTCTTGTAYGTTTAAATTTACTGAAATCTTACGGCCAAGCTACCACAAAGGGGCTTTCCTTGATCTTCTTTCTGGTTACTTTTAGCAATCTTCTTCTTCTCCAGGGTGTGGGCCTCTGTTGGAACAGTTGCTTACTTGAAGCTGTCCTGCTTGCAGGTCCTCAGGCTGCTGCAGTGACTTGACCTGGCATCTGGCCACCCTCAGCAAAGCATTGTGGGCATGACTGGKTCGTTCCATCCCTCTGAAAACTTAAGATGACTCTGAACTTGCTGTGCTATGGCCATCATGTCCTGGCCCCCTATCCTCCAGCCTGAAGGAGGGGAACCCTCTGGAGCACTGCATGTCCCCTGCATCCTGGTGTTTGCAGCTGGCAGGGGCTGTGGTGCATGTGGGAAGATGCATTCAATTGTCCTGTGGACAAAATTCTTCTTTCACTCCAACCTGCAATCACAAGACTGCAGAGATCTGGCAAGTGCTCCTGGAGCCCTGGTGTAGATGCACCAAGAGGCACTGAGATCCCAGGGTGCCCTTGGGAAGGATCAACGGCTGCTTCTGCTTACTAGGGTGCCTTCCCTGTTGAGCAGCAGGAAAGGGCTCTYGGCAGCATGCTGGGAGAGGAGAGGTGAGTTGGGGACACCTGGGTTTAGCCCCATTCATGGAAAGAGAGAATGGTAGCAGTTTGGGCCAAGTGTTTCTGAAGAAGCTGTCCTCCAAAGCATGTTGTCTTTCTACTCTACCAGGGTATTTACTGAGAGAGATGGGCCTTCAGGGGCCTCATGAGTGGTTTTACAGAGTGTGCATATGTGCGTGAGTGTGTGTGTGTGTGTGTGTGTGTATACTAGTAGCATGGGGGAGTCTGAACCCATGCAGACAGTGTATTGTATGTGCATATGTGGGTAAGTCTAAGCAATGTATGTGTGGGTGACTGTGGGGCTGTGCGTGTTCATGTATGAGCATAGGTGTGTGTACAATATATGAGCAGGTGTGTATGTGTGCTTGTGTGGGGGGTTTGCAGGGATATATTGGATATGTGGATGTATGTATGCATGTGTGGGATGAATGTGTGGGCATGAGGATGGTATGTGAGGGGAGTATATGTGTGTGCACATGTACTGTGTGCAGGAAGGCTTGTACRTGTGAGTAAGTGTCTGTGTGTACATACAAGACTGTGCAGGAGGGTGTGTGTGTCGAAATACATGGGRCTGTGTGCTAGGAGTGTTTGTATAAGAAATATTCATACAGGGGCACAGTGAGGGGTGTTYATTGAGGTGAGTTATCAGAGGGCTGGAGGATATAGAGGTATGTGTGTGTGTGTGTGTAGCTGTGCCCAGCAATACCAAGGCAGGTTTAGCAGCCCTGCCCCTGGGAACATGCTGCACTGGCCCTGGGGCAGCCTGGCTGGTACAGATCTCCCTCCCAAAATGCTCCTTCTTAGGTCCAGCTCTGCATGTCTGGTCCTGATCAGAACAGCCACGGCAGTTTATTGCCCCACCCAGGAAAGTCGCTGGAGCTGTTACAGACAGTATCCTGGGAGGACCTCCCAGCCCATCCATCATACACAGCCTTGGCATTTATGAGGGATCGGAAGCAATAAATTCTGCCTGGGACGTGCCTGCAAGTCCGTGTCAAGGACTGACTGCAAAGCCTCTCCAGGTGTCATGTGCCAGAATTGCAGCTCTCAGCAGGCACCGCACAGTCTGTGCTTGCCTGTTCCCTCCCAGCGTCTGCAGGGTGACCCCTCAGACTGGCACCGGCCTTAGAGCAATACCCTGTCCCAGGCAGCACCATCCCAACTGGCATAGGTTGCAGAGTATCCCCTTGGCCCTGCTGGAACATGCTGGCCTGCTAGGCAGAGATAGTAACTGTCAGGGCTTATGAGTGTCTCCCAAGAACCCTTCCCACAGCCTGGTCAAAATGATTACTGGAGAACCATAGCTTTACTGTAAAGATAAGTGAGACCACATCTGGAGTGCTGTGTCCAGTTCTGGGCTTCCCAGCACAAGGGAAACATGGACTTACAGGCACAAGTCCAGCAAAGGGCCATGAAGATGTTTAAGGGAGTGGGATGTCTCATGTATGAGGAGAGGCTGAGAGAGCTGGGACTGTTAGGTTTGGAGAAGAGAAATCTGCAGGGGGATCTTATCAATATGTGTAGATATCTGATGGGAGAATGTCAAGAGGATGGAGCCAGACTCTTCTCAGTGGTGCCCAGTGACAGGACAAGAGGCAATGGACACAAACTGAAACAGGAAATTCCACCTAAACATAAGAAAAAAAAATTTTTTACTGAGAGCGTGATCTAACACTGGAACAAATTGTCCAGAGAGGTTGTGGAGTCTCCATCCTCAGAGATACTCAGAACCCAGCTGGACACTGGTTCTGAGCAACCTGCTGTAGGTGACCCTGATCTGAGCAGAGGGGTTGAGCTAGGTGATCCCCAAAGGTGCCTCCAACCTCAGAGATTCAATAATTCTATAATGAGGTTGCTGAATGCTGACCAGAAAACAGAAATAAAGCAATGGTCTGACCTTTTCCTTGTCTTTTTTCCATGTTTTCCTTTTCAACCTTGCTGCTTTTTGAAGCATCTCCACCTGCAGAGAACTGACAGAGATGAAGGAGAAAACTGGGTGGTGGTGGATATGAAACCGGAGAAATAATCCCCCAGATCTCCCTTTAGCTATTCAGTGTCACACAGGGCATCAATGGGGAACTTGGCTTATTCCCAAAGAYGACAGCAGTTCAGGCCCAAAGCCACATTTCCCTGCCCATTGCTGGATCATAATAACAACAATTATTATAAACAGTATGTAAATTTTCTTTCTTTCTTTCTTTTTTTTTTCTGGGAAGGATGCTAGGTTTCTGATTAAACTCAATTTTATCATGACATTTTGCTCTACGAGTAAACTCCTCTTGGCTATGCCCAATGCTGTAGTCTTGCTCAGCAGAGCACAGACGGCCTGATAACAGTTTGGCTGCTAAGAATTCTAAAAATAAAAGCTGTCTCTCTCCCCCCACAAAGAAACATTGCAGAATCATACCTTCCTCCTGGTTCAGACTGTCAAAAAAAAAAATATAGAGTTTTCGGATTTTGGTAGTGGCTGAGGAAAAAGGAAGCAAATGTTGCAGGATGTATTCAAACATTAGTCAATGTTTTGGAAGTAGCACAGCTACCCAGTGATGAGCTTTTTGAAGGGCCACTCTGGAAAGTGCTTATCCAGAAGAGGACGGCAAGGTGTAGAGGGATGGTGCTCACCCCTCAGCTCCCTGAGGATGTGGATGGTTCCTGTCTTAGGAGCTGTACTCTACTGGTTCAAACTGGGAACTTTGTCGTGCAGCATCCCCTCTCTTTTGGAGCAGAGCAGCTATTCGAGTTTTTTTTCCTACTCAGCTGTTCTGCCTACCTGACACTATCATTAAGGCCTTGACCAGTCCCTGTCTCTTCTGAGAATGGGGTGCGGTTCTGCAGTGAGCAGAGGGATAGCCAGTGCTGTGTGCAGAGGTAGAAGGCCTTGGCTTGCCCTGAAACATGTCCGGACTTCAGGTGTGCGCAGAATTGAGAATATACGCATTTTGCAGGAAGTGGTAACTCGTCAGGCCTTTGCAAGAGCCAAAAGAACGTGGTGAAGAAATTCTCACTCAGCTGGTGTTCCTTGCACATCTGCCTTCCACATTGCCCCAGTGGGCTAAGCTGGCAGGCTGAGCTGAAGCTGTTGGTGATAATTGCTTAAAGGGAGGTTGCTCAGGAGTGGGCCTGGAGGAAGAATTGAATTTGTAATTTAGTGCCTGAGCTAGAAGTGAGAAACAAGAGTGGGTTCTTTTTATAGGAATATATTAAATATAATATATATATACACACACACACACCCATTACCTTAATAGTCCTTTGATCAAAACCATGCATTTCTCATCACCTGAAATGTTCTGTTCAACTCAGAAGAATTGCTTTGCTTCTGAGACATATTGAAGAGGCAGGAGAATCAGCGGACAATCTACCCTTCGAATGGAGTTTGGCTCTGGGAGAAGTGAGAAGTGTGCAGAGCTGAGCGGGCGGGAGCAGGGCCTGCCCTGCCAGCCGTAGCAGTCCTGGGACTCTTCTCCACAAGCAGCCATTTGCTGCATCTTTCAGAAGATTCAGTGCTCAAAACCCAACACTCCCTGGAGGCAGGATCTTSCCAGCTGTGAGCAGTGGGGCTGTTTCACCAACTGGGTTTAAAGAAGTGCTCTGTCAAATGCATCCTGGGAGGTTTTGCCTTTCCTGTAGTACTGTTGCCTGCTTGATCCCTGTCCTCCTTTCCAAAGGATGACTTGTCAGTTATCGCTGCTGAATTTCTGCCAGGGTATTTGGGTTGCCCAGCTGTTTTGAACTCATCATGTCCTCCCACATGCTACAACTCTCCCCACCTGTGAATCACCCACACATTTTGGCTGTCCTGTCAATCCCAAAAGCTGAGCTGCTGAAGGGAAAAGGAATCAAACCTGACCCAGGTCAGACCTCTGCAAAACCCTTTGCAGCCTGCTCTCAGCCTGCCAGGGAAGTACAGCTGACTTTGCTTCAAGCACCAATTTGCAGGCAGTTTTACCTGCCTCCCAGGGTTTTCACTCAGATTGTATTTCCCTGTCTTGTTTATGAGAATGTCACACAGGGCAACACCAGAGGCTTTGCTTAAGATGTATCACATCCACTGCTTCCTCTTCCTCCACTAGACCAATTACCCTGGCAAAGAGGGAAATTAGATTGCCTTGACRTGAATCGTTCTTGGTAAAAATGTGCTGACTATTCTTTTTTTCCTGTATCACATTATTGTCCTCTAGATGTTTATAAGTGGATTGTTGTACAGTTTGTTCCAAAAATTTTCCAGGAACTGAAACCAGGCTGGCTTGTATGTAACTCCCCAACTTCTCTAGCCCCTTTTTACAGTGAGATGCTGTATTTGACTTCTACACTTCCCTGGGACCTCTTGAGCCTTCATAAATTATAAGAAACTAGTTTTAATACTTCAGATATGGCTTAGATTTTCCAAAGCCATTTTTCTTGATCCCTGATTGTTAAAATACACCTAGCTTATCTCAGTACCCTATAACACTTGCTTTCTTAYGTTGGCCTAATCTCCTATCCTCTAACTGAAGATAAATGTCCTAGGTACTGATCACAACCTTATAGTATGAAAACCATGGTGAGGAAAGCCCTGGATGCTTCAGTCCTTTYTGTGTAATCTCTTTGCTTCCTCTCTCCATTACAGGTAATCAGTGTAGAYTTTTCTCTCCATTATACTTTTAATGTATTTCTAGAACTTCTTTTGTTGTTTTTATGCTCCTTGCTGGTGAATTACAATTCATGTAGCTCTTTAGTCTTGTCCATTTTACTCTTACGTGCTTAAACYATCCCTTTACACTCATCTTTATACCCTCATTTCCACTTTTTACAGGACTCCTTTTTGATTTTCAGGACACTAAAGTGCTCCTGATGCAGCAATATTGGTCTTTTACTGTGGTCCTATTCTTCCTCTGCATCTGGATGTGTAGCTGTTGTGCACCTAACATATTTGCTTTTAGTAACTTCCTGCATGCCTGTATTTTTTTTTTTTTCCTTAGGACATTTTCCAAAGGGCTCTTGGTGGTGGTGAACCATCCCCACAAGTTTGTTAAGCTTGTGTTTGTACAGCCAACTTTCTTTTCTTTTCTTTCTTTTTTTTTTTTTGATACTCTCTTTCTTTTAAATGTCAAAACAAATCAWCCACATTGTTTGTGTTCACTATCACCCACATGATACTGCTTCTCTAGATGCCCAATCAGTTCTCTCATATTGGTTGGAATCAAGACTAGAGTACCTGCCTCCAACCTAAATTCCCAATTCCACCAATTTATGAGAGAAAAAAAAGGCAAGGGAAGTTTCCACAAGTTGTTTGGATAGTCTATGTCCTCCTGTATTTATTTTTCCAATAGCATGTCAAAATGAAATGGTTTAAATATAAAAAGTTGCTTTTTATTCAGCCAATTGCTTGCTGAATGAGACCTTAACTTGAGAATAATTGCAGTTAAAATGAAGCTATATTTTTGGTGAATAAATTGTTCTTCTTTCAAATGTGCTCAATTTGAGGTTTAGTGCTATGATAAATCTTCACTAACTTCTGTTCATGAGAGAAGCAGCAGAAAAGGGATAGAACTTGCCCAGCCCTGGTTTGGGACAGATGGTCCATGTAGCAATCATATATAAAGAGCTCTCCCTACTCCCCACTGAGGGAACAAGCAGGGACCTGGTAGGAGCAAATGCCTCAGTGAAGCTCACAAATGCTGCATGCATCTTAGAGAAGACAAAAGCATCCCAGCAGTCCTCACCAGTTTGATTGGGGGAGATTCTTTCCTGAGCTTCAACCTGGTGACTAATTAATCCTGAGTGCAAGTTTAAGACCTTCCAGCAGGCAGCTATGAGGTCTCTCAGCCCCTCTCGGTGCACAGGCATCCTTTTCCTATGGGCTGATACTAGCTATGCACAGTGTGTAACTGTAATGGGAAAGGGGAGGGTGGGAATGCAAGGTAAGTAGCTCAATGACCAGTTATTACCTATGTTGTAATGCACCCAGAATGGCTCATCTCTAGCTAGAGGAGAATACCTGGAGCCAGTCTGTTTATCTATCTATCCATCCACACCTCCATCTCACATCCATACATCCAAATGCTACCTTTAATGATGTAATATGAGTAAAGGAAAGCACATATTCTGTGAAGTCTTTTGAACCAAGAAGACAGAGGCRTACAAAACAAGGCAGGATGCAGTGACAGCCTGCCCATGGCTATGTGATGTGGACCTTTGCTAGCAGCCTGGCCAAGGCAAGTTCAACAATCACGAAAAGCAGATGGGACTGAGGACAAGAACTCATCAGTTCCTCCCACTCAGAAAATGGGAGGAACCCAGTGACTGTGAGGACTCAAGGGTCAGAGGCATCGCAGGACAATTTTGTCCTCCAAATTTAAATCTTCAAAGTTCTGCATCAACCAAGCC
>NW_028186438.1:309588-392302 GCF_003343005.1 Rhea americana
GGGGGGGGGGGAGAAGTGGTGGGAAGATCCTTCCAACATTGCATTTCTCACTCCATATTCTTGCTGGTGCTGGCCAACATTAGGAACCCTGAAGCAGGGCTGAGCAGTGGGGAGCAACTGCTAATCATTGTGGGGTTCACACTGGACCCAAGCAATGCCTTGGAATGGCACCCTAYGCTCTTCTGTAAGAGTCAGTGATGCCAGTCATCACATGTAGCCCTGTCTCCCCTCTTCTCTCTCTGGGTCTGAGAGGAAAGTGGGAGATCCAGCTCACAAGCAGGGCTAGGCTTGGTGCTCTTTTGGGATACCTGCTTGGGTACTCGTGCCCCATTTCTCCACAAACACCAAAACTGACCAATATCACTTTCCTCCTCCTAGGAGACTCTGGGTGAAAATCCACAGTGATGCCAAGGAATGGGCCCCATAACTGACTCCAGACTGCAGCAGAGCTGAGTGGATGCAGCTTGGGGTGCCTGTGTGAGCTGAGCCACTTAGTAGTCCTCAAGCATTTTTCAAAGGAGTCGCATATCCATGTCTGCCACCCCAGCCCACTGAACGGCACTAGCACAGCCCTGTGCTTGCATCCTTGAAAAAGGGCAACACAGGTCAGGACTGGTTCATCGTCCCTGGGAGTGGAGGGCTGCAAGGGCTGCCCAAACCTGCAGTTGCAAAGGCTGTGGCTTGGAGGGCCATACGTCACAGATGTGACCTCAAAAGGAAACCGCTAAGCTGCTCTGCTTTTGGAGAAGCTTAGCACTTAAAGCTGATTTCAACAGCTTTTCCCTAAAGTTTTAAGACCTGTCACTAATCAGCAGCTGGTTTATGGCTGTTGAAAAAGATCAGAAAAAATAAAGAAATCTTTCAAAGCTGAGGGGGAGCATTTCCCTACTCCCTCATCCATCACCTGCAGTGCCAACATTTAYGAGCACAGGGAGCCATAAATCCATGTCGGGCCGTCACCGGCCCAGGACTCTGTGCTGAAGGGGAAGTGGTGTGTCTGACTCCATGTTTTGCCCTGGGAAAAACTTTATTAATGCTTCATATGGTGAGCTAGACACAGCCAAGCCTGTTTTGGCCTAAGCTTGATGTTCCTTTTTGGCTGATTTTCTGCTCAGCCAGTGCTGAGCCCCATTGTGTCTCCATTGGACAGAAGAGCTGGCTGTTTTATTCTGAGGAAAGGCAGGCAGGGGCACCTTCTGTTGTGATTTCTGTTAACTTCCTGCCTTTCCACTGTGGTGGAGCATTTCTGACAGTGATGGTGAGGTTTTCTGAGAAGTCCTGTCACAAATCATGTCTCTCCTCCTCTGAGCTCTTGCATGGACTCAGTTGACTAAGGAAGGGGGGATATATGGTCGAAACTGGCACCCTCTGCAAAATGCATTGACCCCTAGGCAAAACTGGTCTGCTCCARACCATGGGCCTCCCTGGGTTGTGGGGTAAGGCACTTTTAGAGGGATGGCTGTGATATAAGGTGATGTCTTCTCATTTCACAAGTACTTCTGCTGAMAACAGGGCCAGGCTCTTTTGCCATACCAACCAGTCAGGAATGCTTCCAGCTCTGCATTTAGTACCTCCAGGCTTGCATTAAAGTTCAGCCTGAGGTGGGGATTATTATAGGGAGCAAAACAGTGTCTTTGCTCTGGTCTTTGATAGAAGTTGGGACCTCTCAGGGCCCATGGAAACTGAAATGCAGCATAAGAACAGAGGGCCTGGGAGGGAGAGACTAGTGAGGCCAGGAGCCATGGTGTTTGCTGCACAGTGACAGGAGGCCAGGGAAGGGGACCAAGGGTGCAGGGTGCTCTTGGTGGATGCATGCTCCTTGTCTTGCTTGGCTTGTGGGCAGCATGGGGCTGCAGCAGACTGCTCTTTGCCTGAGGCAGACCCACAAATGCTCCAGAAAAAGTAAGGCCAGCTGAGATGCCAGTGTCCCTGCCCCAAGGTTGGGAGGCAGCTGCAAGCATAGCCCCAATCTGGGGATGGGGCAGCTGCCTTCCTGCTTCTGCTTCTTTTGACAGCACTGAGAGACAGTGACCACTTACAGGGAAATCAGTGTGCCAGTGTGATTGACAACTTGAACTGATCCAAACTGCTGCCAAATCATGGGAGCTGTGCTATGACTGCAAGACCTAACAGTGTTGCTTAGCCCCTTGGGACCACTGGTGTCCTCTACYTCATCCATGGATGTAAGGCCACAGCATATGTCCCCAGCCAGTCCCATGTTCTGCTGAGAGGAGTGCCCGAGTGACTGGCAGCAGCCAGGCCGCATGGGTCCATGCAGCCTGGTACTGTCCCAGGCTGAGCCTGGTGCTAGCAGAAATATGCTTTGCAGCCCTGATCATCTCCAGGTTGAGCCTTACTTTTGACAGCCTTCCAGGAGCACTGTACAGTCTGCCTAGCCTTGCTGCATAATGGCTATTACGCATGGGGACTTGGGCCTCCAGTCCTCACCAGTGTGGTACTGGGGTCCGCTCTGTGCCAGTAAAAGAACAAGAATAAACACAAGGCAGCTGGGGGGGGGGGGAAGTGAGGGGAACTGGTGTGCTAACCCAGCAGGTTAAATGCCTCGATCCCCATCCTAGTGAGCACAAGCCAAACAAGGTGCCCACAGAAGCCAGCAATTTGAGTCATGTGGCCTCTGGAAGTGAATGAGGCCACATTCTCACTCAGCCACCTGCCCTCTGACAGACCAATTTCAAGTGCAAGACCTCACTCCAGTGCACTGTAAAATATTTTCTTTATAAACCTAAGTAAACTACATCTGTGTGTGGGGGGAGAGGCCTGCAATGTCCCTAGCTACAGCATTCACTCCTATTACACATAAATTGACATCTTGTGAGAGAGCTGTCCAGAATACTGAGTAATTATAGCTCATACTGTATCACAGAGGAATGTAGGCACAGTGCCTCTCCTACAAATCATTCCAAAGACCCTGCAGATTAAATCCTCCCCCCCTATCCATAAAGGGCTGAATTTGTGCTGTAAACAGTAAAAATAGCAAGAACTGTTATTAACTAGTATGTACCGTAACTGCTGACTCCAATGCAAAACGCGTCTCCATATGGTCATTACAGTTGAAGGACAAAAACAATATTTTATGTTTCTCACAGTTATTGTTCATCAAATGTCTATGAAAATGCATAATGACTGTGTATGATGAGCTCGTTGTTCAATAAAGTGAATGAAATGAGAACCCATGTGAATTTCTAACCCAAATAATAAAGACTATTAAATTAATAGCTTAATTATGCCATAAAATTCAGAACACTTTTTAGGATTCATTTTATTTTTATTTAACCTAATAACACGTTTATCTGCTACTCTTTTAGGGATCTGTACCTAAGCCCATAGCAGTGGTTATAGGAGAAGTTTGCTGTAATGGAGGCTTCCCTGCATCTCACTTTCTGTTTTTATCACTCTTCTAGAAGCTGTTGATGGCCCAAGTGCTGCAGCCGTTCAGTCCCACAGTGYGCACTGAGGCCAGGGGGAGTGTGATGCACAGACAGGCTGCAGGACAGGCCTCCGAATCCCTTATCTCAGAGATGCTGAATGCATTATGATACTGATTCCCCTTCGCCAGGAGATGCGTGGGTTTTCTCTTACTCACATATTCTGAGGTACCTTCCTGCCACTTCAGGACTATGCAGAGACTATACAAGTGATATTCAATATTGCATTTTTCAAGCAAGCAAGCAATTACTGTTCATTAACTTCACTTCCTCACTGTGCAACTGTCCAACTTCATGCAAAGCACATTATCTCATTTCTGTGCAGCAGTACTCCACTCTAACGAGCTCATGACTGGATCCTCCAACCAAGTACTGCATTGCCAATTAAATAAGGATGTTGACAAACTGGAAGAAGTTCGGAAAAGAGCTACAGGAAGGACAGAGGGCTGAAAAACCTGTCTCACCCTGTGAAACAAAAGAAGGTCCATCTGCTCACCTTAAAGAGAAGGTTACAAGGTTACTTGCCTGCAGTTTGTGAGTCCTTACATTGAGACATCAGTTCTGATAAGTGATGGGTATTCATATGATCAAGAAAACGTATAAAGAAGAGCCAGTGGTGGAAATAGACCTTAGAAAGAGTAAGACTGGAAATGAAAAAGAATACAAACAACTTAGTTAAGGAGCTGGCGAATTTGGTATCACTAACACTCTTACTTGGGAGCTGTCAGTGAGTCCTGGGTCTCTGTCACATCAGTGTTATGAAGTCAGTGGGGAAAGTAGSTGGAAAGATGATTGTTTGTTTAATCTGAGGTAGAATCAGTGGTTCTTGTGATTCTTCTTTCATCTTTCCATCCATCACCTGCTCCCATATCTGCTGCACACCCCATCCATCTTGTGTCCTCCTGCACGTCCTCCGTACTCCTGAGTGAGGCCCCAGACTTGTACCCTTGCCTGAACTGGCCTCTGGTCCTCTACTCCCCTTAAGCACCAGCCTTCACTTCCTACCTCAGCCTACCCTCCTACTTTGATCTGTTTCTGCACCCAGGCCTCTTCCATGTTGAAGTGGAGCTGGCAGTGGCTCTCTGCATGAAGGTGCTTGCTCCACAGCCCAAGAAACCTTGTAAATGAATCACAACAGTTTGAGAACATTAATAGTAAAGGGCTAATGGCCTCTCATCTCTGTCCTCTTGTGCCCAAGGGTTCAGGATTCAGATTCACTCTCTGGCCTGTCTTTTTGTGCAGGTCACTTCAGAGGATCACACTAGTCTCCGTAAAAAGCAGTCAGGGTCTTTTCCATTCCATTTTCTGTCTGTATTATATATGGAAAAGTCCCTGCATCTAGTTAATGCGTCAAACAAGGAAATCTGAGGCTTGTGCTTCTCAGAAGATCCACTAAATGTACTCTAGTACACAGCTATGGGTAATTCAGTAATAACCAATGCACCATTAACAGCAAGCAAGGCCATGAAACAAGCTTGTGAGAGGCATTATATAATTAGCTGAAACTTCTGTAAACTATAAATATATAACTAGAGTCTCTCTGATAAATTACACTGGTGAAGGGAAGGGAGTGTGTGCATACTTCACTGGCACTTCCTCTGCCAGTGAGGACAGCACATTCAGATTTTCAGCATTTATATCCATTTAACATTTCACTTGCAAAAAGATGTTTATTAAATAATGATTTGAAATGTAATTGTATTAGTTTTCCATTGATTGCATATATAATTCTAAATGAACTAACTTGCACCTCACTTTCCTCTCTGTAAACTGAATTAATCTCAACAGTTAACATGCTTGCAAACGCAAAAGCTAACAGAGTTAAGGGCTTGTCATCTGCATGTCACCCAGTTATACAGGTGCTGAATACTCACCTTTATGTCCGAAGAAAGAGGCCATTTGCTCTACACGGATTGTTGTTTTTATAGGTTTCCATTCTGTCAATGTCAGTGCAGCCATGAATCCTCTTCTTATTGATGCATTTTTGCAGATCAAACCATATTCAGGTCATACATGCCAAACTCATTAGAAATGGTCATTGTCAGCAGTTGTGGGACTTTGGGAGCTGATACCTGTGAGGATAACAATTCACTGCTATCTGTGGTGTCCTATTTGCTTTGGGAATGGCTGTCCTTCGTGCTGGAAGGTAACAGGATTGCTATGCTTTTGCTTGGAAGGAAAAGTTTGCTCGGACCTGGACCTACTTTGTACCCCTGGATTTCTCCTCTGTGCTTTGCTATGGGGTTGTAGGAGTGAGTGTGTCAGAAGAATGAACTCCTCCAGCCTCAGCTCTCTTCCTATGAACATGACTGATCCTGAGGCAGCTTCCTGGCCCTCTTGTTCTTGTTGTACTCCTTGTTTGTCCAAGCTCTGAAGGCTACAGCTGCTAGATGAGGATGCACACTCTCAGGGATGTACAGTGAAGTGAGATGGACTGTTCAGGCCCACTGAAGAGACAACAGTTCCTCTGCACCACAGCTACTGCTATGCTGCTTTATAGGTCCTACTGCTCCATCTGTCCTTGGTTAGGGCTGCCCTTGTGCCAATATGTCACTGCAAACGATTTGGGCTTGGGCGCACAGTCCGACTGCTATTTGCTAAAGATCTCGGTGTACAAAACTCCCCGAGGCAGGAATCTGTAAGGTGTCTGCAAGGATGCATGCTGACACAGCTGAAATCTCCTCCTGTTAGCAGGAGGACAAGCCCAGGATTTCTCCAGAAGAAGATGCTGCTTCATCCTCAAATGCTGGAGCCTGCCCAGGGGATACCCCATCTCCTCCAGCATTTGACTGAAGTGTGACTGGAGGAAGGAGACATTCTGAGAAAACCACTGTCTGCAGGCACTGAACAAGGACTTGGCTGAACTGATGAGAAACAGCAAGGGCTGTTTGAAGTACACTGTTATCCTGGATCCTCCCCAGCCCCACTATCCCATCCTCCTGCTGAAGACAAAAACAAAGAGAACACATGCTGCTCATGAGTACTCATGGCTGTGTTCATGTCTGTCCCACTTCTAAGGCGGTTATTTCAGTCACAAAAGGCCACAAAAGGATGTCTGGACCCTGCTAGTTTCAAGCASTAAGAAAGAGCCAGGCCATCTCCCTGGGTGGACAGGATGATGACAAGAGCCTGCAGAGAGGATGGAAACTATGCAGTAGCTGGGATGGAGGTGGTGGAGCTCCTCTTCAAGTGGATGTGGGGCACGTTCAGCTGGGAGAATGCAGAAAAAGAACCTGTGGGCGAAACAGACTGGCAGAGCAGGCACATGGTACGGTGTTGGCCAGTAGGTGTTTGGGATGAATACGCAGAAACATGTGCTGTTATCTGAACATGCTGGGAATGGCTATAGAACCTATATGATGTCCTTGTCCCAAGTACCAATGTTTCTGCTCCTACCACACCCTGGCTCGGTGTCTTCTCTGCTTAACACAGAGAGCCTCGCTTTTATGGGCATTGTAGTAGTCCTCATTTTATTTGAATGGAGGCTGCTTATGGCATAATATCTTTAAATACAGGTGCAGCTTGTGTTTTCTAAAGCCATAATGCCCCTTCCTGTTACTGCCTTACAATTAACTGGGCTATAAAGCTTTCAAACATATTGCAGACACTAATTCAGCTGGATGGTGAAGAAATATGGTTTTATTGGGCAATTACAATGCTTGGAACAGAGTCCAATCCAAACTATCTCTCCCTCGTAGAAACAGGGACTACCGGGCCGTGCCACTAAGAGAGGTTCAGATGTAGTATCAAAATAATTATGTCTCTAGGCTGCAGATATGGTTTTATTTACGTCTTAATAAAAGCTATCCAGGAGTGATGTCAGGGCTCATGAAACTACAGAGCACAGCAAGCTGGCTAGCTGCAGATCAGAGCTGGGCTAGCTCCTTTCCAACTCCTTTCTGCACTACCCTCTCCCTCCACCCCCTCCAGCCATCCCTGACCACTCTACTAATGCCCATCTACTTGCTCTGCAGCTCCCAGTTTAATTTCAGATGCCTGGTCCACGCCTTCACCCTCTGTAGTCAGCCCAAACTTACTGTTTTGATCTCTAGAGAGCTTTCCAGGCAGTCTTTGGAGAATCTCCCTATGCTGCTCCTGATGCTCATGCCAAGTATGAGCAAATTGCTGGAGTCTCTTGGCAGGTCAGGAGAAGGAGTGGGGATGTGGCAGCCCTCTGATTCTCAGTCTCATGTATGAGATCCTGGTCCTTCAGCAAGGACCTGTCCCAGTGCCACGGCAAACTTGGTAGGGAGATGAGGAAAGGTGCTGAGCTGGGTTGTACTGGGCTGGRAGGGAAGTAAGAGAAGCGAGGGAAGTTGGAAGTGGTCCCAGGGAACGTTGCTATGAGAACTACCAGGTAGGAGATGGTCTCCATTTCGCAGCTCCTGTAGTATGTGCAGGTTATCCCAAAGATAAATCTCCCAGTTCTTGACAGGGGAGACACATGACCWGACATGACACATATCAAACATGTAGGCAAGGGTTTGGTCTAGAGTTCGGAGTAGATGTGAGTTATTTCAGCTGTGCTGAGTGCAGGCGTCTCTCTGGAGACCATCCTCCGCCAAAGTGGTCCACACATCCCTGCGGACACTTGGAAAAATGAATCTTTACAGTGTGCACGCGTGTGTGAGCAAATACGCCACAAGGCATCAGACTAGGCAGACATGAAAGACAAAGGGAGGTGGTGRTGAGAGCATCCTCAGGCTGTTTGAACTTACTTGCTTTGTGGCTATGCTGAAGCCACATGGCTTTGCTGAGCCTAAGCTTTCATGTAAAAACAGAGCTGATGATATTTGTCCACTAGAGCTGTCAGAAAGTATCACCTTGTGAGCTAGCGGGAGCTCTGTGACACAGGGGACAGTCCAGAGAAGGGCTGGATGCTCTTGCTGTAGCTTTGTGGCTGCCTGTTTCAGCCGACTCATTGCACTGTGAGAAGTATCAGGAAAAGTGGCTTTCTGGTTCTCTACAAGGCCCAGTGAGAGAACATCCACTTTTTGGGAAATTCCTGGGCTGACAGAAGCAAAGCAAGGCAAAAGAGAAGTATCCAAGAGCTGCCTGCTGAATAGGACCTGGGCTTGAGCAGTCTCTTTGCTCCCTGGGAGGAGTCTCCCAGGGGGACTTTTCTGGTGGAGGCATGATGTTGAGTTTTCCCTGCCATGTTCAGTGATGGAGCCCTTGATCTGGGGCAGAAGCAGATGAGATCCCCCACCACACTGATTCACCTCATTTAGGACACTGCTACCTTGGCAATGAGTCTACCCTCCAGCACAGCCATGTAGAGCTTATTCCTGCCTTTGCTCTAGAGATGATTTTTCTGAAGTGTCCAGGTTCCATGGCAACTCAAATTCACCTGCAGAGCTGTGCTGGCTCTATCTCAAAGCCTCAAAGCTGGGCAGGGAAGCAGGGCAGTGAATAACTTGATGAGCATGGGTGGTATAGGCAGCCTTGCTGGGAGGATCGTGGGGCAAAGCTGGCTGAGGAAGTGTCTTCTCCCCTTTTCTCAGCAGTGAGGTTATTTCCTCAGAAAAGGGAAGAGAGACTGACATGCAACTCTCCGGTCAGACTGGGCTAACTCAGTCACAGATTGGGCTGACTTTTGCATAAAGTGCTGTGGCTGCATTGGAGTGCATATGGCACTAGGTGCCTCCTGGGAGCTTTAGTTCCCTTCTGGAGGACTGAGCTCCAAAGTGGGATTTAATTTCCCCTGTGAATGGTATTAGGAGACTAACATGAGGGCAGGCAATCTCTCCCCCACAACGCAGCTGGGAAATACCCGCTGTACTGTGCTTTGTGCTGAGCTCAGCACAGGCAGGATGGGTTAGGCACACCTGGAGCATTGGCTTAGGCTGACTTCAGGTGCCCCAACCTCCAGATCCAAAACATAGATATATGCTGGGTATACGCACTTTCCGCACAAAACACCACTGAGTAGTGCCCCTCAACACCCTTTCCCACAACCCTAGATCCAGCAGGATTCATTGGCACCTTATTCCTTATCCTTAAATGCTCTCTGTCTGAACGTGCCTGTCTGGGAGTAGGCTGAGAAGGCTTGTGAAACAGGCATGACTCTGCGGAGGCTCATTAGTGGTTTTGTGCTGTCTGAGATCCTTTGATTGAAGGCTCAGTGTAACTACAGAGGATGCTGCATGCTATGAGCCCCAGTACAGCTCTGAGTCCAGGAAGCACGTGTAGGAGCATCACCTCCTGGGGCAGCATCCCATGGGTGGCAAGACACGATCACCATCCACTGCAGCTGCAGAGAAGGAGTGAGTGTGGTGGGGTATACTGAGTGGCATTCATGCTTATAGCTATTTATTACTTGTAAAAAAGCCACAGCCTAAGAATTGTTCACAGGAATGACTCCAAGTAACAAACTCATTTGAGAAAGCTGCAATCTGCTTGTGGCTAATTCAAGAACAGAAGAGAGGAGGACTGGTGCATGTGATGAATTATTCACACAGTGCTGGGGGGGAGTGGATGAGGCCCATGGGGTGGGAGTGTGAAGTTTGCTTATCTTGGACTTTATAGCCTCAAACAGGGCATAGCCTGAACCCATTTCAGGTGTGGGGGCAAATTACTCTCCTTGATCTTGAGATAGGAAGAAGCAAGTAAAATGCCTGTGCATCAAAGACAAATCTCGGACAGTGAGGTACCTGTATGTGTTCCTATGCATTAGAATGGATATTACTGTGCAGCTGGCAATGAAATTACACCCTGGACTATAGCTAGATCTGTACATTAGATRCTACTTAACTGGGAAATAAAATCTACCAGGATATCTGAGTGTGCCTCAGTCTCAACAGATTTTTGGTAGCTCTGGATTTAGCTTTGTTGTTGTACATATGGCCTGTCAGGCCAGGACAATTACTGACACTGAACTGACTAAACAGAGCTCTAGAACTATATGAGAGAGAAGGAGCAGAAGAAAATGAGAAAGGGGAAAGTGCAGGAGTGTGTAAATGGAACTGACACTAGACTGAGAAGATTAAGATCGTGGTRGAGCTGGGAATGGAGGTGAGAAAGGAATGAAAGGAACTCACATGGGACGTGGAGGGACCATAGATCCTGAAGTATTAAATAAAGCTGCTCCTGGGAACCCTAGCCACAGACATAGGCACACTGAAGAAATGGAAGTTTTGTACTCTGAGTACGACAACGGACTAGTCATAGCAATGGTCCAGGCCATCCCACTAAGAGATCACCCCCAGAGCTGGAGAGCTCTGGATTGTCACGGTCCAGTCTGTCTGGAAAATTTATCCTGGAGCAGGGGCTATACAGAGACATGCTAGCTGTTTCCCAAAAGTCTTGCTGGACTAGGGAGGTGTCTTCAAATGGGATGCCAGTAGGCACAAATATAAATTTCATATACTAGCAAATCCAGGGAACTCACATCACCAGCAGCCCTCTCGCTACATCTGCTGGGGGGATTAATGTGAGCAGGGAAAAATGAGATCAGTTAGAACCAACAGCAAGAATTCCTGGCCAGGAGTACAATCCTTAAGTCCAAGATCATTCAAGTGAAGCAGCAAAGTACTATTTTTTCGTAAAAGAAGTTTTTCATCCAACCGTCTCTGCTGTCTCCATGAGATGGGAGGGGAGCAGAAGGAGGGTGATCAGTTTCTATCCCCTCTTCTGAGAAGTCCTGAGCCTTTTGCACTACCCTCCCTGTGGCCAGATCTGGCACAGGCTCTAGATGCTCTCCAGCTCCAGCTTGCTATGTGACAAAGCTTAGGATATCCTCTTTTTGCAAATGCTATCTCTGCTCTTGAGAAGGCTGAAAGGCATTTCTATGTTCCCAGCCCACCGTAACAAGAGTTGTTGTTTGGAGGAAGCTCTGCACAGACTGTTCCAGCCRTGGTAAGCTGAATTTGGCTCTCCCAGTTCTTTGTGATAGGTAAAACCAGTTGACGACGTGTCTCCTCACTGCAGAGCTCAGGGAGTAGAACCTCTATTAACCTGCCCTGTGCCCCTGAGAGAAGGCATTGACCTTGCTGTTTGTTATGGCTTTGTAATTTAATTTGAGTTTATTGACTTGTTTGTCACAGTCTTGGAGCAATCACTGCGGTGCTCTGGATCCAACGYTTGGGAAATGCTGCTAACAAAGTTAAGAGCTCCTTCTGCTCCCCCTGGCCAGCCAGCTCTGTTGACTGCAGCTGCCCACATCCTGTCAGGAGCAAAACCTAGATGCACAGACTGTTTGGATGAGATGTGAGCAGATCCAGGAGGGTCATCACCCACATCACCTGTGACACCAGGGTGTGTCTTTGGGAGGGATCGGATCAATAGTGCCTCTTCTCTGCATACCTGTCAGGAAGGCAGGTTTGCAGACAATTAATTAATAAGCAGTGCTTGTTGGCAGCTTTCTGCAGAGACGTGATATCTAGAAGTCCTGTCTCATCTTAATAGCACTTTTAAGGTGATGGAGGGAGCAGTGTGAAGCACTGGGATAGAGAAGGGTCAGYTGAATACCTTACCAGAGCAGGAGAGGTCTTGCTGTCAGAGGGATGGACCCCTCCTGCTAGATGGCAGAAAACGCTTACACAAAAAGATGTGGGATGAGGACACTCAGTGAGGGAGCTGGGAGGCATGTGTTCCTGCTGTGGAGATGAAGGAACCTTCCTAGGAGCTGCTGTGCATGGCTGTAGATACATTAGGCAGATGCTTCCTACTGAGTGGCTTATATCTGGTCCCACAGAGCTTTCTCACGTACAAAGGAGGAAGGCTCTTCATTCAGTCTAGAGTTTCTGCCTTCAAACCCTCCAGCTGGATGGAACCTTTGACCTAAACTCCAGGGAAACAGCTCCAGAAGCAAGCATGGTGTTCTCCATAGCATGTGGGACCACTCTCACCCCAATCACTCTGCAGATTCTATATATTGCTGGTTAACATGCTGGCTGCAGGTCACCRGATGTGTCAGAGAATGGACCTGCCAGACCTTACTAGCTCTGGGACTGGTGGGGGCAGTACCAGACGCTGCAATAGGAAGTGCAGGCACTGGTGGTAGCRTGTAAGACAATTCTAGCTTCTAAGAGCTAAAGACTGGCCTCCTCCCAAGGCAGCAGGCAAAATGTCTCTGCTAGAACTATTACTGTGCTWAGCAGCATGTGAATCTCATTAGCTAGGTAAATGTATAAGACCTTCKTCTGTTTTACTTATTTCTAGGGCCAAAGTATCTTCTGATATTGGGGAGTCCTACAGGCCTCTTGTGCAAGAAGGTGCCTCTCCCATGTGGGAGTTTGATGCTTTCTAGTTTTACTGGGTGTCCTTGAGTTAAAGGCAGAGAGAACAGATGCTGCCAATCTCTATTCTCTAGATCATTCATCGTATCATCATCCCCTTCTTGTCTGTCTCTTCCAAAGAAGCATCCCCAAACTGTCCAATCTCTCTTCACAGCTGAACCGTTTCAGGCTCTGGGATCCTGTCCCAGCTTGATATTCTGCAGGAGGAGGGGCTTAATTCTATGTGACTTCTTCTGGTGGCCCTTTTACCTGGTTTAAACTATGACTTGAGCACAAACTCACAATTTTCAGGCATCCTCTATGACTTTTGCTATTTGACCATGCAGGTGCATCACATGCAGTTTCCTCTGTGACAGTCAGGTGCCTTTGTCACAGGGCAGGCTGCTTACTTAGTATGTTTGTTAAAAAGCCAAGSACTTCGTCCATGCCAAAGGAGCTTCCTACTCATCAGTGTGCCACCACAAAATTGATACAAGCACCAAATATGCCTTAGTGTGTTGTATTGCTTCTCTGTGATTGTGTCTAAGTCCACCTGCAGCCTACCTTCAGTCAGCTGGTCCTCCACAGCCTGGACTTCACTGAAACATTCAGACAATTTGAAAGGGCAGTGGAACAGGCATTTTCTTGGTGAACCCTCATGGCAGAACTCTTTGACTATGAACTTCCACACTGTTTGGTTTACCGCTTTGATAAATGCTTCAGGGAAGGTACTGGGAATATGATAAGGCTTCTTGGCTTACATGTCTGGAGCATCCCCAGGGTACCAAGGGAACATGGAAACCTCCTCAGCCAGGGTGGGACTTCTGGATAGGGTGTTGTGCATAAGCAGTAATAGGTTTAAATTACTGGGAGGTGTGATACTACTGAAAGGAGCTGCAAGGAGATCTATTAGCAAAATCTAGGGTCATCCCCAGGCAGACCTCCAATGTGGCTTCTCCTGGAGGTGCTGCTCCACTTAGAAGAGGAGACCAGTTGCCTGTGCTGTGCTCCCATCTGTTCTGGGGCAAAAACAGGCCTGTGARGGGTGCGTGGACTTGTTGAAGGTCACAACTGATATTTGAGGGAGGTTGCAACAGAATTATTTTTCTGAATGCTCCATTGTTTGCTGTGGACATGAAGCCACTGGGAATTAAAAAAATGGAAAATGCTCTAATAGCAATACTTTCTGCAAATATTTGGTGAGTGCATTTGATTCTCTCTGAACAAAGACCACCRGTATGCCCTGTTCGTAATGAAAAGCCTATTTTCCAGGTTGCCAGGGAAATTCTGTTTGTTGTCTCCATCTGAATCTGTTTTCAATAGCAAGCTTGTGTTCTCATCCATGTGCATTTTGGTCTTGTCCCAGGYTGGGATAGGCAAGGCAGATGGGAAATGCCAGTCACAAGAGAGGGAGATCTTTATCCTCTAGTATTGTACCCTCCTTGGCTGTACCGAGCCAAGAGCACTGGCAGGAGCTGGGATGCAGCTGTCCTGAGAGATGCATGATACACTACTCCGGGTGGTCTGTCTGATGCTCACCTGGCCTGTTTCAGGCTGTTTCTCCTGTCCGCCTGTATGCTCACAGCTGTTCCATCTGCCTTCCTCAACCATTATTGAAGGACTGTGCACGTCCCCCTGCCTTCAGCTCCAAGTCTGCCGTGCTCCATTTGTTCACTTGTCCTTGCTGCCTGTGAATATAAAGGCTGCAGCACTGCTGTTGTTCTGTACTTAGTTTGTCACTGCCGCATGGCAAGGATGATGCCAGTCCTTTTGCCTCCTGCAGTCAGAGTCACYGTATGCTGGGCACAGACCTGTTGAATCTCTTGTACTTAGCATCTTGCACACAACAGGCTCAAAGAAGCCTGGAAGGGGTTAGCATGGGTGTCCCCCCCTCCCCCCCATGGTATGATGATCACCTGTAACTTGCCTTAGACCTGAACCTCATCAGGCAAACTAGTGTCTCATGTGCCAGAACTGCAGAAATTGGAGTGGCCTGTGGAGAGCTGTGATGGTCCAGGACACCTCCWGTTGCTCATGAGCTCCCGAGGAAGTTCTGTCCAGCTATTCCTTCTGATGTAATTAATCTCTGACCAAACTTGTCATTCTGGCATGTAGCCTTGGTCCAGAGGTGATTTCTCAGTGGTATTACATACAATGATAGGAACATTAAGTTCTGCTATGCTCTGGTGAATGCATTTAATAGATCAAGTTTTCTAAAGAGGGCTGCAGTGTGCAGGCTACAGTAGGATCTGGAGGCATATTCCCGCCTGCAGACGCTTTCAGTGTGGGGGCAGCCCATTACCAGGCAGGCAGAGAGTTCAAGGCGACAAGCCAGCTGTTTTGTTGTAGCAAGAATAGTTCTTTCCTCAGCTGACGCTGCCCCCAGTGAGTTGGGAACAAGGAGACTTCAGATCTACTTGCTGGTAGTTCTGCGTGGATGTGTGTGCCTGCACAGGATGTCTTGATTTCTGTGAGAAAGATGTGATGAGGAATGAAGAATGTTTGGCTCCCATCCTGTAGGGAAACATCCTTTCTTTACAGGATATCAGAGTTTCCCCAAGAACTTTTTCCTGGAAGAAAGTTGAGACTTTCCTAGATGAGGACATTTTGTAGGCAAGGTGCTCTGAGCAGGGGATACAGTAGTTCAAGCAAGGATCCTTGTGGCTGTCTGCTCTCCAGTCTCATGCACATCRCAGCCAATTGCATGTGTCACACTCAACCCTTATATGAGGACATGTCACTTGTATTCAGTTAAAACATCTCTGCGAAAGCAGCCTGGTCCAGAAGATAYAGACACCTGAGGAGGCCAGTGTTCCTCTTGGAGGTCTGTGCTCCTGCTTCCTCTGCAGACCCAGCTAGTGTGMTTTTCTGCTCTTTCCAGCACACAATATTTTCTCTACAGGAAGGTGCTTATGTGAGATGATTAAGTCAGCTTTCAGTATTTTTATTTGTCAGGATAAACAGATTGAGCTCATTCAAGTCCCTCATTTCTTCATCCATCATTAGATGGACTGACTGGCCTCCATTCTGCACAGGCAGACTGGAGCAGTATACACATTACTTTTACCGATAATATCCTCAGAAATTACTGCTCTCCTCTCTCTGTCCCCTGACTCATGCAAGAACTGCATGGGGAGTCCTGCACTCACTCACAAGGACCCTTAGATGTTTTGCAGAGACCCATGTGCAGGCCTGTAGGACTTGTTAATGATGCGTTTGACTGTAATAAAACATCTATGGGAAACAACCCAGTTGGCTGGGTGATCCCAGTCTCTCTCTAACCCTGCCTCACGATCAACATAATTTATCAATCCCTCCATTCTTTGCATCAGTCACAAATTTTATGAATGAGTTTTTAATACGTGTGTCCAAATCATTGATGAAAKTATTGACTACTCTTGAGACTCCTATTGCAGAACATCACAAGAAACATAAATTTAATGACAATTCCCCATCAATGACTGCTTTTTGAGCTCTTACCAAGCCTCATTCTGTTTCATGTGTTTCTTCTTGACACTGCAGTGTGCTAATTTTTACTCAGTCATGCGRTACTAGGTCAAGTGCATTCCCTAAGCTGAAGTATATCATATCTATTCAGTTACCTTTATCAAACAAACATGTAATCTCCTCTATGAATGAAATGAAGACTGACAAAACCTGGTTTCCATAAAATCATATTGATTACCGCTAATTCTCTAGCTTCCTTTCAACTAACTCCTGTATCATTTCTCTTGGATTTGCCTATGACTGATGTTCAGATGCAGATTCACCCAGCCTGTTTCCCCCTTTGGGATGGTCTACTGCAACTTCCCCAGCTTTTCCGGGGATGCTCCTGAGGGAGCTCTCCTGGAGGAGAACATGTCCGCCAGACCTACCCATTGTGTAACATCATCTCTAGTAGGTCCTGTTTAGTGTTGTCATTGGTCATAAAAATGCTGSTGAGTTCAGCATTCTCTTGTGGCACAGACACAAATACAGCATAGAAACATTTTTTGCATTTCTGCCCTATCAAGAGTTTGGTCATCTCTATACAGAAAACTTTTTCATCACTTCTAGGGCATTTTTTACTTTAAAGAGCATTTCAAATACCTTCTCACTGTCCTTCATCCACTAAGTCATGCATTTTTAACTGATGAGTGTAGCTTCTCCTATCAATTTTCTGTACTTCATAACTTTTAATTCAAAATCAATRGTTATTTATTCCCTCCCCTCCCCATACACAAACACGCTCCATTTTGTTATATATTGCTTTTCTATTTCTAATAGCTGCCTCCACTTCACATTGAAGATGATGGGCATCTGGCCAAAGACATCCTTTTACTTGATTATAGAATTATGACTCTTTGCCCTCTAAGAAATTTTCTCTATCTTCACTTCCATTTTTTTCTGTCAGTTTTTTCCTTTCTGCTCTACTCTGCTTGTAATCTACCTCTGTGTTGGMGATGTCTCCCTTCTGAAATACCAGGCACTCATCACTTTGGATTCCAAGACCAGACAGCTCCCACCTTGGATATGTTTTTCCCATCAATATATCTTGTTTATTTTTCACACTWCTTCCTATAGAAGAGTAGACAGATAGAACTCCCAATCAGGACAGATGTAGAAGGACTGACCCTTCCAAAAGGCAGGTATGTCCTGTTCTGGTGCTGGGGAGAACTGTTGCCCTTCTCTGGCAAGCTAGAGCACTTGTTCTGGGGCATGCCTCTGTGGAGAGCCATTACTCCTCCAGCATTTGCAACCCTGAAAAGGAAACAAGGTAGATTGAAATTAATAATTTATGAATGACAGTAACAATTTCCACCATTCAAAGAAGCAAAGAAAATTGTTCCATAAACATTTTTCTTTTCAATTTCCTAMCAGTTACTTGAAATTTGATTTCCATCTAGTTTGTTTCATCGAACCTCCCTGATGTGATTTAAAAAGTGTCGTTGGCAATTACTCAGATTCAGAAAGAAAGAAACAGCAGTGGGGCAAATATTTCACCATCCTGAAAAGAACTAGGAGGAGAAGGAAGGGGAGGTCATTGGCACAGAAGCAATTAGGCAATACCAGAAATTGCTTGTAGAAAACTCACCTAGTGCAGCCCCAGCAAAGCTCAGCTTTGTTGCACTGACTTCTGTGTGGCAGAGATGACATGATCTGCCTTATAGTGCAGGTGGAAAAGATTCAGGCTCTGGGGGTGGGAGTGAGAGGTCGCCAGATTGTGTGTGAGACTGACATACCACCTCCTTTCCAGATTAGCTAATGGGTAAGCATGAAGCTGGGACTGGAGCCTCAGCTCTCTGGGAGGCATTTTGTTCCTCTGTTAAAGCTTCTTATTTCATACACTGATATGGCAGGAGCTGGTTTCAGCCATGTGCTCTGATTCTGCCTTTGCTGGAGGGAAGTGCCTTTTGGGCACAGTATTTTCTCACTGAGAAGGGATCAGGTGACTCTTCGGACAGGTGAAATAAACACACTTTCTGTGGCTCTCATCCCTATACTGGGCCTTTACTGGGGTCTCCAGCCCTTTGTGAAATGCACACATCAGTGATTCTGCTGGGAGCAGCATGACCTTGCTAACATCTCCCTGCTCCTGCCCTGCTTGTGGAGTCCTGGCTTGACAGGCACAGGGACCTTGCAAGGCRTTCTACCAAAGGTAGAATGGGGCCAGGTAAACCCTTTGGGCTCTGCCACATGGGCTCTCCAAGAAAKGAATATGTTGCCAGGAAAGGACTTACAAAGCAGAAACAGTCGTAGGCCCATCCTGTCTGAGAGAGAACAGGCAATTGTGCCCCACTACACCTGTGTGGGCATGAAGACTTGTGCAGCAGAAAACTTTGCTCTGCAGCCCCCTGGGAAGGGAACCAATTTCAAATAAATTTCTTGGCTATGTGTTTGGCCAAGAGCACCCATCCTGCAAGGTCCTGCAGACAAGGTGCTGTAGCAAGTGCGTGCTGGCTTGAGTGTGTGGACAAGTCACAGAGTTACTTCTGTTGCCCTTAGCTGTGCCACAGGTTTTCTAATTTGGGCTCTGCCTCTGTCTCTCTGTCAGGGATATTCTTCATGTTTTCCAAGCCTTGATCTGCAGGGCTAGGCTTCCSTGATCCTAAAGCATGCACAGTTTAGGGTCTCCACTTCTTTCTTTCAAAAAGGGGGCCTCCCACCTGGTTGATATAGCTTAGAGATCAACCCAGCACTGTTCAAGACTGTGACATGGTATGGATTTGGGGGCTAGACTGATTCCTTGTATCTCAAGACTGTGACATGGTGTGGATTTGGGGCCTAGACTGATTCCTTGCATCTCAACAACAGTGATTCCGTGGCCCTAGGGCTCACTTGTGGGCTGTAGTCAAGGAGCTGCTGATGGAACTGGGTGGGCTCATCCTTGTTCCTTGCCATTCTCTGGTGCTAAGGAGGCAGCAACCCTTTCTAGGGGACACTGCGAGCTGTCACACAGAGGAGATGTTCAAGTAGAGACCACAGAGGAGGGCTCACTTGCAGCTTGAATCTGTGGAGGGCACAGACTAAAAGAGGTGTTTGGGACAAAGACCACTGAAGCCACATATCTGGATCTCTGGGATTGCAATTAATTTTGTCAGTGGCTTAAATACCACAGACTGAGAGCAGGAAAGTTACCAACCAGGAAATGAGTGATTCAAAGGACTGTAAGGCAGGTGATAAACTTCCATAGCATGTGATAAATCTCCGCACTGAATCCCCTAGGAGTGGAAGCTTGGTGAGCTTGGGGCAAGTTGGAAAGGCAAGTTGCTCACCATCRGTTGACACCAAAAATTTCCAGTCCTCCTAATAATTGCAGAAGGCAACAGCTGAATAGTCAGCAGCCCTCAATGGACATCATCCAAGCCTGAAAGTGTTTACAGTGTCAGCTCTTTGAGCATAATGGAGAATTACATGAATAGGCTGGCTGAGTTTTAAAAGTAATAGCTTTGTTAAAAGCTGTTAGGATCAGGAGCTGCTCATCAATGCCATGGCTGTCTCGTGGTCATGGCAGACATGGATTTGCTATCCTGCGAGTTTCTAGCCAAGCTACACAATTATTTCCCTTCTGAAATAAATTAAACCAAGTGAATGCAGAAATTAAAACAATTTGCAGCAGCAGCTATGTAGGAATGTAAAAAATGTTGAATGCCTTTGCTTAGAGCACCACGGCAGTAATCTTCTCATGCTGGAAATGAGCTGTTCTCTTGATCTTTTGGTTTTAAATAAATACTCAGGATGGCAATAACAGCTCTGAGTGTGAATTCATTATCTGGAGAAGGGCCATCCAGCAGGGAGCATGGGCAGGCTCTGTAGCACGTTCTGCTGTGTGATCAGCATTTCTGTCCGATTMGCAGAGCTCACAGCCTTGGCTGTCTGCTCAGGGATAGATCTGAAGCCAACCCTCTGCATAGTGCTGGGAAGGCCAAAGAAGGTTGGGGCATGTGCGAAGGGATAAGAGCACAGTGCACAGGTGCCTAAGTATGCAGATGAAACCCTAATACAATTTCTGAGCTTAGCACAAACCAAAAACAARCACCATCAAGTGCAAAGGAGAGGTGTTCCCTCTAGAGAGTAATCACAGTGGGAAATATAGGATATTTGCAAGATGTTCAAGAGGACCTGGCTTTGCGGGATCAGACCCTCCTGGCTGGGCAGAGACAGGTCCACTGCTGGGCTCAGGTAACTTCCTATTCCCCACCTCCTAGTGACTTCGGTCTGCAGCCTTCATAATATTATTTGACATTAATTTTTACCATGACATCCACCATCCTGCCCCACAGACCCCATGCAGCAAAACATACTGGAACACTGATGTAACGTCCCTTCACTACAGGATAGGCTACAAGAAGTTTCCATGGAGGCCCTATTTTTAGCTTTTCCCCTAGCTGTGTTGCTCTAAAGACTGATGAGTACATTCTGGAAGCTAATTAGAAGTTTCTTGTGAAGTTTGACTAAAATTGGTCAAATCATTATGGAGATCCAGATCAGGTTTTACTCAGATTTGGAACTGCTCCTTAAATCGTAGTTACTGGATTAAGTTCAAGTGTCTCAGCAAGAAAAAGCTTTCACTTTTTCCCTTGGATAGCCTAGGCCAAGGCAGGGCAGAGGCAATAATCATACACTATTACTAATGAGGTTTTTAGTTAAGGGTTAGAAGCATACCATTTGGTGGTAATTTTGAGCCTAGACATCACAGGTGTGAAAAAGGTCCTAATTCACTTTTAATATTTTTTATTAAAAAAAGAGGTACAGGCCCCAAACTCCTTTTGCTCCATTTGATTTTCACTAAAATGGGCCTAGCGAGACCAGTATATACCTTCTCCCAGTGGTTCTCCCACGTACTGAATCTTGTGTCATTGCCCCATCCACAGAGCCACGTGAGCTGTGCTGGGGGATGGCCACCGTGCCTCAATGGCAGGGCTGTCCACTACTTCAGTCTGATCAGCTGAGAGGAGGTGGCAAGAGGTGGCTTGAGTCCCACTTTGCTGTCTCCACCCTTTAATATAAAAACTCTCAGTGTGAAGTATAACTGGAGTTCAGCGTTGGAGCTCCAGGCAGGAGATAATTACTGTAAAAAGTTTGCCGKCCTGCCTGGCCTGGGCTACAAATACACTGAATCAAAACATGAGRAATACTGGAGATTTGCGGCACTTTTCTAGTGTGGGATGACAGATAACAACCTTTCTAAGCAGATAATTTATGTAAATTCAGTGGCTACATATGGAATTYTCCTTTGTTCATTGTGGGGATTTGGATTCAAGCTCAAAGCAGGCTTCTTCCCAACTGCTAAGTCTAAAGCAGGCAAGGCTGCTTCCCTTTGCCAGCTCTCTCAGGGCTGCATATTAGGCTGCTGTTCTCCTGTTTCACAGAAGAAGACTGAACCCTTAAAAATTCATGTGAAGTACTCGGAGGAAAAAAAGCAAACTTAATTTGGGTTTTCATGACACGCAAGCCCTCTATTAGGCCTTGTAAACTTTTTCTGACATTGCCACTTCATGAAAACTTTGATTTCAGATGTTGACTAAATCTTTAATCTCCCTCTACATACTAGGTCTGTCTCCTTTTCTTACTTAAAAAAACATTTTGGATTTGTCTTCGATGGCATCTTTCAAATGTCAGCAGTCACCAAACTAACACGGAATGCAAAGGCCTCGGCAAACAGTCTTTTAAAGAGCTGGGGCATATAAATTTAAAGGCATGATATAATCTAGGAGGAATCCATCAGCCAGGGGAGCCTCTTGCATGAAGTGTATTGAGAACTAAACACTATATGAGCAGAAGGAAAATTGCTTTTTCCCTTTTGAATTTTTATTCACTTACCAGCAATATTTACTAGAAGCAGGCAGAATCTATTTTTCATTTTCGGGAGAGATGGGAGAATTCTGGTGCCACTCATCTTGTCACCAAATTAAATCTGTCGACTTGCTGCCGGGTCGCTGTGATATTAATGATACACTTGTAATCCCTTTCATTTGGGAGGGCTGTGGATGGAGATGTGAGACACTTGACCATTGTTCACGCGTTGTAATAGAAGGAAAAATAGCACTTCTGAAATCCTGGGAAATTGAAGCTCCCTCTGTCATTTATTCCCTTTATGTTAACAGAGCCAGGCTGCAATCAGCTTTTGCAGCTCAGCGTGTGGAGGCTTTGCAATTGCAAGCTTTATTTGGTAATTAGTCAGAGAACAGGGAGCCTGGTGCAATCAGCAGGTTTTCAGGAACTTGCACAGCTCTGTGCTTCCATCTTTTAATAAGACAGGACAAGCCTGAGGACAGCTGCTGTAACTCTCCCTTCCAAGTGTGTGCTGGCCCTCACATCTCCTCTCTTTGACTGGGTGGATACAAATGGCTCAGAGGAGCCCAAGGCAGGTGCCTCTTCCCCGCATGGGTGTAGGGATCAGCAGACAGGAACACTAATTGGCTTCCACCAGGACAAATTGTCAGCATATAACAAAGGAAATGTCCCTGGGGATGGTTTTTCAAGCAAAGGAATAAATCCTAGCTCACCTAAAGAAATTCAGGTCCAACTCTGAGCGAGTAAACCAGGCTGGGAAGGCTTTTTGGGTTGTACTGGTCATATTTGGTTGGTCTTATCCATCCTCAGCTTGTCAGCTCCACCYCTCAGCCTTTCCTGTGTGACAGCCTCAGCCAAGCACAGATGTGGGTAGAACTCACTGCTGTCCAGCCACAGTTGACACTGCTTAGAGGCTGGCTGTGAACACAATGCTTATGGAATCCCTTCATCTATCCATCCCCTCCCCTCTCGTACAGACTGGGCAGTGCTTCCTCCAATAACAAGATACCCTGGATGTTCAACAGTGCCAGCCTCAGGCGTCAGCCATGGCAGCGTGGCAGGACCTGCGAATTACCAGCCCTCAAGAATCACAGAGCCTGGAGCCAAAGGAGAAAGTCTGGAGAAAGGAAGACTTTCCTTTGGTTGAGGAGGATAGGATTAGAGATCTTCTGGGCAAGTCTGACATCCACAAACCCATGGGTCCTGATGGGATGCACCAATGGATACTGAGGGAGCTGGAGGATGTTGTTGCCAGGCCACTCTCCATCATCTTTGAAAGGTCCTGGAGAACTGGAGATGTGCCTGAGGACTGCAAGAAAGCCAATGTCACTCCAGTCTTCACAAAGGGCAAGAAGGAGGACCCAGGCAACTATAGGCTGGTCAGCCTCACCTCTATCCCTGGAAAGGTGATGGAGCAGCTCATTCTGGATGTCATCTCCAAGCCTATGGAGGAAAAGAAAGTGATCAGGAGTAGTCAGCATGGATTCACCAACGGAAAATCCTGCTTAACCAATCTGATAGCCTCCTCAGCAAGTTTGATTATGATACCAAGCTGGGAAGAGTGTCTGATACACCTGRGGGCTGTGCTGCCGTTCAGAGAGATCTGGACAGGCTGGAGAGCTGAGTGGAGGGGAACCTCCTGAGGTTCAGCAAGGGCAAGTGCAGAGTCCTGCACCTAGGGAGAAATAACCCTAGGCACCAGTACAAGCTGGGGGATGACCTTCTGGAGAGCAGCTCTGCAGAGAAGGACCTGGGAGTGCTGATGGATGACAAGATGACCATGAGCCAGAAATGTGTGCCCTTGTGGCCAGGAAGGCCAATGGTCTCCTGGGGTGCATTAGGAAGAGTGTTGCCAGCAGGTTGAGGGAGGTGATCCTGCCCCTCTACTCAGCCCTGGGGAGGCCTCATCTCGAGTACTGCGTCCATTTCTGGGCTCCCCAGGACAAGAGAGACATGGAGTTACTGGAGAGAGTCCAGCGTAGGGCTACAAAGATGATCAGAGGACTGGAGCATSTGCCCTCTGAGGAACGGCTGCAAGAACTGGGCCTGTTCAGCCTGGGGAAGAGAAGCCTGAGGGATCTTATCATTGTGTATAAGTGCCTGTAGGGAGGGTGTCAAGAGGATGTGGACAAACTCTTTTGAGTTGTCCCATGTGACAGGACAAGAGGCAATGGGCAGAAATTGAACCACAGGAAGTTCCATCTGAACGTGAGGGGGAATTTCTTCCTTGTGAGAGTGACGGAGCACTGGAACAGGTTGTGGAGTCTCCTTSTCTGGAGATATTCAAAGCCCGCCTGGATGGAACCCTGTCTAACATGCTCTAGGTAACCCTGCTTGAGCAGGGGGGGTTGGACTAGATGATCTCCAGACGTCCCTTCCAACCTTACCAATTCTATGATTCTATAGTGTGATTCCCATAGCCATGAGAGAGGGTCTAGTTTCCAAATCTGCCCTTTTGGTGCTGCCAAGGCAGTGCAAATGTGGAGGATGTGCTAGAGTCTTCTCTGTTGTGCTGCCTCCAACAGCACTTCTCTCTGAGGTGTAATTGCAGGACAGAAGTGTTCTTCACTTTCCAGATGAGCAGGAGGGGCACAGTCTAGGTCCTGGAGCTGGGCTGGTGTCGTATTTCATGCCACCGTGACTTCAGGTGGTGAGCATCCTGCTGTGGGCAGAGAAAGGCCTAGGTAGTGGGATGGCACCAGGGTGTCAGGAGGCCTAAATTCATTGGTGCTTATCATACAAGTCAGTTTGGTGACCCAGGGGTGGATGTCCCGCAACAGGAAAAAAAAGTTCATTTATTTTTTTTTAACAGGGGAGATTCCTCAGGATTTCAGCTAGAAAATTGCTATCATTTGGACCTCCCAGGATGCCTGCTCAGTTCCAGCTAGAGCTGATCAAGAGAGCTGAGATATGTCTACACAGCTTTGACAGAATGGCTTGTTCGTAAAGACAGGTGCAATACAGCAGAGCACTGGACTGCCAAACTCATTGTACGTGCATTGTGCCCCATCGCCCCATCAGGAGCTGACTGCTCCTGAGTAGGACTGGGGCACTCTAGTCAGGAGCGGCCCCACTATGAACCTGCTCTTGAAGCCACTCAGAGTAGCTGCTCCAGACAAGTTATATCTCTAGGGCAGGATAGAAGGACTTGCCATTGGGTCACTCCTTGGGATTAYGCCATATCTGTGCCATTCCCACTTATTGTCTCCTAATTAACATTCCTTTTGCACACTTAATTAGCGCCTTCCTACCTTTAAGTTATGGGCTACTTTCCTATACTCACTCACTCCTAATATATCAAGGGAGAGCTCTATAAATTGCGTATCATGAAAAACATTAAATGTGAAGATTTACAATGTTCAGCTCACTGCTAGCTTTGCACGGAACCTGCTCATGATACACAAACATAGCAAACCCCSATCTGAGATGAGGTGTCAGGCCTCTGTGAAGCAGTCCTGCTAGTTTGAAAGAAACCCCTTGACACCCTCTCCCAGGCTATTTAGAGGAGGGTTTGTGCTGCTGTGTCCCTGTAGAGATCCCTACTGAGAATTCCTGTGTCAGTGGGATTATTCAGGTAAAAGTCTAAAACTAAAGGAATGACTAGACCTTCACTTGATCCCTGTACAGCCCCCCACCCCCGCCCATGGCTTCGTATCATGAGGAAAACACATGTATAGTTGTATGCACAAAGAGACACTAGAAGTCTGCATATGCATAGATACTGAGACATTTACATGCATACACACACTCAGTACACACACTTGAACTATCCATGTGCATGTGAACACATACAAACACACACGTGTGCACACATATATTCATCATCCCCGAGACAAGGCTATACAACCCACACAGAATAACGTGTTGCCTTCTGTGAGAGGCAATTGTCCAACAGGTATCTCGGCATCTCTTAATCAGACCTCAGACWCTGCCAGGCTCAGAGGCTGTAATGGGATTCAGCTGCCTGTAAATCTCCTGGAAGAGCAATTCGTGTGTGCGGAGTGCCTGGTTTATAAAGTATGTGGGCCTTATCTCAGCCATGGCAGGACATGCTGCCTCTCGCAGTCACTATTTTTCAAAAGAGAATTTCATGCCAGTGGGAAGTGCTGGCAAATTTACCAGCCCTCCTAAGAATGTCACAACCCAGACAGGCAGGCTCTGAGTACTGGCCCATCTCTGGGGCCACAGCACTGGCAAATGGAGGTTAAATGGCCTGGCACCATGACCATGGAGTCCTGGGATTTGCTGAGACTTTCTCAAAAGTACTAGTGAAAATGGAGTGTCTTAGTGAGGGAACCCACTAAGGAGGTCCCGCCTGTCTCAGTTCTGTGCCCATGAATAACCAGGCCTCTTTGCTCTRTTAGTCCCATGGATGGTGCTCCAAGCCAGCTGTGATTTCTTCATTGTGCCCATGTGTGGGGCTTTCATTTCCTGTGCCTGAGGCTTTCATTTCCCCCTCCTTCTTYGGTATGTGCACTGCTCCTGCATGCTACTGCACTTGGTGCAGAGAGTACAGGAGTTCAGATAAGCAGAGGCATTAACATGATATTTTGCTGTCAAGTACTGCTGGAGTAGGGCTARGAAGCCCTAGACTGAATGGTAGCCTGTGCAAGCAGGTGCAGGGGATGTCAAAGCATCTGTATAAATTAAGTTCCTCAGAAGAAGACAAGCTGGAACTCAGATACATCACTGTGGATATAAGAAGAGGTGGGGTGGGTAAAAGCAAGGCCATCCAACTCTGTAGGCAGCAGTGATGGATCCTCAAGGGAAAGAACAAAAACAGCATGGCAGGTAGAAAGCAATTCTTCCCCCAGGTAGACCTCAGCTTCTGGCAAAAGCATTTTGGGGACTTTCTRTCTTGAAGTCTGTGTAGGGCTCTGGTTTTAATAGTAAACAGTATTCCCACGCTCTGTGTGTGTCTGATCATTTCTTAAGTATCTGTGGTTTGCACAGCATCCTGTGGCAGTGTTGCACGTTAATGATGCATTTTATCTAAAAGTTCTTTTTTTCCTGAAKTCTACTTTATCAGCACTCCATGGCTGTCCCCTACTCCTTGTTGTAAAATGTATCAGGAAACCATTCCCTACTTGTCATTCCCAGTTTTACAGAATGTGCCCCAGCCACCCTTTCCCAAGCTTAAAGATCCTGGTATGTTTAGTCTACTTTTGAGCAGAGTCTATTCTGCTTCCYCAGTCTGCCTTGATACCTTTCTCTCTACCTTTTCTAGTTCAGCTTTGGAGATGATCTGACTGGAGCTGTGCTCAGTATTCAAAATACATCATGGACTTACAGATTTGCAGAATGATGCTTTTTGCTCTATTCCCCCTTCCTTTACCATCACTTTTTGGCTGCATCCCACGCCAAGTTTGTATTCAGCATACTTATACAGAGCAAATGGACTCAAAACATAACCTGAACCTCTGGTTGAAGTCACCTTGTCTGTCTATTAGAATTCCATTGTGAAAGCAAGAGTCGGTTCTGGTCTCTATATCCAAATTATGAAGGTTAGTTACTTTTCTTGCATTTCTAGAACAGATAGGCACACAGCAGAAAGCCAGGGTACCAGCGGTGGTCTGAAGCTGAAGGCATAAGTGGGTCAGGCATGGACATACACTCTTCTAGGTTAGCTGTCCTAACTCTGCTGCAGACTGTCAGTTGTTTCAGATTGTAGCTTGTTTCTCTGCCCTTGTTTCATCGGTCCCAGTGAGGTTTGACTGACAGCTGGGCTGAAGTCTGAAACATTGATCTGGGATTCTGGGTTTCAAATCCTGCTCTTCTCTCCTTCCTAGATGTGAGATCAGCAGTCCATGGGTCTAAGAAGAATTCTTTTAGTTTAGAGCCAGCAGGTAGACACTGTCGCTCTACATCTTCCCCAGAAGCAGTCATCATCATCAGGCCTGGAAAGGAGCACAGATTCTACTCAAGGTCCCAARGCTAAGAGCACACCTGGGGCAGCTGTAAAGGCCTGACAAAGCAGACCTATGCTGTCTTTTCTTTTTTCCTGAGGAATGTAAGGCCATGTTTCTCATATCACAGAGCTGCAGGACACGGGCGCTGAGGGCTTGGTGCTCCTTGGGACTCAAATAGCCCCAGCTTTGCTCTTCCTGTTGGGGCCAGGCACTTTGCTCTTTGGTTCAACATTTTACAGTACAGCTTCTCCACTRAGCATCAGCCCCTGGTCCATTATTCTGCTCCCCTGCAGTAGAGGAGTCTGAAGAGTTCCTGTGTTCCAGACTTCCTGCAGGGATTGCTGGACATCAGCTGGAGGCTGTGAGACATTTGGCACACATTCCCTCCATTTATATGTAACAAGATCCAGCTACTGAACTCTCATTAACAATTAAAGTGCAGCCAAGACCTCAGCTAATGAGAATAAAAAGTCACCCTGGAATCTGAGCTGGCCTCATGCCTTCTGCTAAGCACTGAGCAGCTGAGATTGCAAGTGCTCTCCATGCCAGCACTGCTGCACAGTCCCATGTGCTGGCATAGAGGATCCTGCTCCTCTGTGCATGATGGATTCTTCTACCATGCAAGTGTATTGAACCATCTTTATGCCCTAGAGGAGAGATCCAGGGAGCTTGGACTATCCAGACACTGCCATCCTTAAACATCTCTGGAAAGGAGTGTTGCTGACATGTGAGGAACAGGAGTCATGAAGCATGCCCCTGGGATGGGCTCCATGCTGGCTTGACCCAAAGGCAGATCTGGGCATCACGCTGCGTAGTATTAGCATCACCTCATGCACAGGTGCTGCTTTGCCATGCTATAGTCCAAAGTCTGAAGAATATGCAAACCTTCACAAGGGCTGTGAGGGAGAAGAAGTTAAGAAAAAAAAAAAAGAAAAATTCACCAAAGAAAAGTCGATTTGTCTGGGTACCAAGAGTAACTGAGGGCTTTTGTGTTTCTTTGCACTTTCCATTTAGGGTCCTCCAGCATGTGTCAGAAGAGGAGTATTAGCCTATATTGTTCAGTGATGAGTTTATTTTCCTGACTGTTATTATCCATAGAAGCCTCATGATCCTCAGGTACAGTTAGGGAGCAATTRCTATCCCCATTTTTATACAAGACAGTGTGGCTTTCCAGGCACACTTCAGAGGGTCTGACTGGCCAGGATTGGGCAGCTCAGTGGTGACTGCTATAGGGGCTACTTATGTAAAGTCTTTGAACCTGGRCATATGTATCAGTCCAGTAGGAAAAAGCAAGCAGGGTGAGGAAATTTTAWGGAATGAAGAATTCTCAGTATCTCCTACTGAGTGGGTCCAAATTGAGTATGACATTTTGCAACTATCATGCAACATGCAGCAGCCCAGCACCCCAGGTAACACACCGTACTCAGCAGAAGTGAGCATTGTGAGACTATGAAGTGAAAAATGTGCATGCCATCTTCAGTTACTTACTATGTCATCCCAGGAGAAATGCAACAATGCAGACAGTAATTCTCCATCTTTCATAGGAAGTTTTACGTCTATCTAGAATTTATATGTTAATGCTTTTGACACTTTCTCATGACTTTTTTTTTAGCATTATGAAAAAATTGCTTTGTGAGAATTCCCCATGGACACCAACAAACCATCCCCGTGAGGAGACCTATCAGRAAGGCCAAGTTTGGCCTCCAGAACCGCAGCACCAGCATTTCTGCCACATGCTGAACTGTTGTTGGCAACTGTCTTGTTGTGTTTTGGTGTGGCAACAATACACAGTTACCCTGCATGTGCTTTCTGTAGATTGTTTGTCTTCTGCATTTCTTATCCATTTGGATATGGAGCTCCATGTTGCATCCACAGTGGTATTATTCATGTAAAGTCTATTGCAGACCACAGAAGGGGATTTGGAACCCATTAGCCACCTTTAATACGTGGAGAGAAAATCCCTGTGTTTCCACAGGGACTTCAGCTGTGGGGAAATCCTGCATAGCTAATGGTGAAGCACTACTAGTCCTTGCTTGGGTGCCTGGAGAGAGTGTTCCAAGGCCATGGGACAGATGAAATGCTGCTAAACGAGGGCATATGCCAAACACTAGGGCTGTGAATGGGGATGCTGGGAGGACAGAGCTCCTCCTGACTGTTTCAGGGAAACAGTGACTCTAGGAGAGGGCCAGGATGCCCAGCTGGACAAGACTACTGCACTCCTTTCCTCAGTGCAATCAGCCAGAGACCCAAGAGACAAGACACATTTCAGCCTGTGTGATGTAATTCTATACAGGGTCAGCTTATGAGAATAAAGATGTATTGTCTTCATCACCAGTTTAGATACTAGCTGTTACCTGGTGACTGTGAYCTCATTTCAATCAGTGTGGGCCAGGAGGGGACCTCTCAGTCAGAAATACCTAGCACATGGAGCTTTGATATAGAAAGTTACAGAAGCAAAGAGTATAAACAAAATTGAATGGATGAGAAAAYAGATGTAAAAACATGAATGAAAAATAGAACTTGCAGAAGAACACTTCTTGTTGTTCTGGAGGTCATCCAAGGAAAAGAAAATCTATTTAAAAGCTTCAGTGGTTCAAAAAACCAGTATTTTGATATTAGAAAACCAATATATAGTAATATTTGGGGATAGCTACTAAATCAGAGTTAAGAAGCCTAGMAAATAACTATAGAAAGTGACAAGCATGAGAAAAATCCCATGTTTTGCAGGGAAAGTAACTAGAAGAAGATTTTAAAAGCATGTTAGATCAAAAAGAAAAGAAAAAACCAAACAGCAATAGGATGGGCTCAGTACAAGATGGAGAAAGTGAGATGTGTGGATGTCGCAGGAAATAAAGACACTTTGACAAATATTCATATCGTGAATTTGGAAGGAAGCAAGATGATGCACTYGGATGTAGGGGGCTCACTTTCTGGGCCCTTAGTAGCTGAGGGTAGTATTAAATGCTGCCTGCAAGGATTTGTATCCCTGAACCACAGAAGGCTTCAGCAAGAAAGTCGCTGGCCCACTGGTAATGGATTACTGTGCATATGTCTGACAGTAGGTAGAGCATTGGCATCACAGAAGTAGCCACCATGGGCAGACAATGTGGTAAATATAGCTAGCTGGAAAGATAGAAATGTTGAGACAAGATTTCTGTGGAAAAGAAAAGAAAAAAGAAAAGAAAAGAAAAGAAAAGAAAAGAAAAGAAAAGAAAAGAAAAGAAAAGAGAAGAGAAGAGAAGAGAAGAGAAGAAAAAAGAAAAAAGAAGAAGAAAAGATACTGAACTGAAAGAGAAGTCAAGGTGGACAAACATGCTTTAAGGAGATAACAATTTGATGGTATACACGGTAGCTAGGTGAAATTAGTACTCTGGTAAAACCCAGCATTCTCATACTACCAGTAATGCAAAAGTGGAACTATTTAAGACCTTGTCCATGGGGAATGTTAGGAAGTGGTGTAATCTACTGAGCTTCTTCAATGATTACCATGATTAAAGCTTTTTTATCAATTTTCTGTGAGTAAATAGAAAAATCACTGCTGATTACAGTTGTGGTAGAAAAAGATTGATGGCGTGGTAAATACTGCAGGTGACACAGCAGGTATATGTACTAATCTGGACTCTGTAAAGCTGGCCAGCCAGGGTGTATGTGAAGTGGCTAGTGCCAGTTTTAAGCCCAAGAACAAAGAACAAAAGTCATTCCTTCAATATGGAGCGCTGTCTCCTGGAAATAAGGAAGAGAGAAAAAAAAGAAGCAGGTTTCCTTATGGCAAGGCAGTGTCACATGAGCTCCTGGTGCCATGCAGTTTCAGTGCAGGTGGAGTGATTCTTGGACACATCAACGGGGAGCAAGGAGAAGCTGGAAGGAAGCTCAGTTCGGTTCTGTGCACTACAAGGTCCAGCACAGAAATGCTGCAGTGTCTTGTATGGTCCCTTAGCTCAGAGGAAGGCTTAAGAATGAGAAGGATGATGAGGGAAGAGCCACAGAAATTATCTGGAAGCAGATGAAAATGAAATTCAGGACCTGGACTGTTTAGGTTAACAAATGTAGACTGAGAGATGACTCAGTCCCAGATAAAGGYTTGTTTAGGTGCACTCAGACAAGGGTGCAGGCAGTAATGGCACGAGATGAAGGGCACTGGTGGCCTAATCTGCCAAGATTGTACTGTTTGGCTAGGGACACAGGCTAGGGACACGTACACGCACACAAGGCACCATCTGTGTGTTTTCTACTTGGCAGGCCACTTTGTGCACATGTTGACCGCATGGGAAATGGAGGTACTCCAAGGGATGCTGGCTTGCATAGTCAAGGATGAGAGTAAGGACACAGGCAGGTCCCTGCTGGATATTAGGGGCCCTATAMCTGTAACTCTCATTCAAGACACCTACCTGCTTTGCTATAGACCTGTAGCCTGGAAAAAGATTGGTGTTGCTGAGCCTCTCAGAGAGGGAAGTGATTCCACAGAGATGGTTGATCCTTTACTCTGGTTTCTTTGGGAATGTGACCTGCAGCTCATGCTGTGGCAGCAGGTTCCAGATGGGGAGGCAGGGTTAGAGTCTGACTGCAGCAGGAGCTGTGGAGGCAGCCCAGGAGACCAGTGTCTAGCATTGTAAACCTGTGTCAGCAAGACGTGTGGCTGAACTGCTGCATCCCAAAAATGAACGTTGACACCTAGAGGATGGATTCAGTTTAAAGAGGTTTTGAAGCCAGGTTACCTTGGCCTGTGCTGAGACTATAAACAAACGATGCTCACAGGATGTGTGTAAACTGCCCATCATTGTTGAATTTTTTTTTAGTTATGTCCCTCTTGGCATGCTTGCTAGAAGTGACCTTGCAGAGACACTATGTGATCTCAATGAAGCAGCCTTGCTGATACATCATTATGACTTGACTTTGTCTGTATCCTAGGCAGGCAGAGATATTTGCACAATGTCACAGTAAGATCTGGGTGCCTGGTTGTTTTSAACTCCTCTGCAAAGCTCAGCCCAGGCAGAAGACCCCACTTTTCCTCAACAAGAAAAGTATTGCTGTAACTGGCTGAGATAGGACATATTTGGATCATGGGATATACAGCTTTGCATGCATTCCTATGCAACGTAGAGATTTTTGTTTGATCTTCATATGATAGATTACAGTTCTATTTGTACTGCTCCCAGCTTGTTTCTTGCCAGGTCCTGTTCCTTTTCTATGATGGAATAGTGACACAGAGCTGGAATGTGAACACTACGTGTAGCCACTTACAGAAATGCATGCACAAGTAATCTCAGACAGGCTTTCCCTACAGAGATCCTTGTAATAGAAATTGTGCCATTGATTTTCCAGCATCCTATGAGCAATGTTTATTTTCACATTTGCCAAATGCATATACTCTTTGTTCAACARCAATGCACATTACCTTACCATTCGTCATGTGGCTAAGCATTCCCAGGCAAGATGCAGAACCATTCTGCACCTGCTCATCTGGAAGGGGAAATGAAGAACACTACATCCAGCTGAAAATGCAAAGGAAATTTAGACAGACAACGTTTAATAATGGATTTAGAATGTGGTTAGTAACCAAAAACAGCTGTTTTACTCTTGTAAAAAAGCCCACTCTAATACTTCTAATGACCATGAAGGATCAGGGCCTCTGTTTTAGCTCTTATTTCAAAGATCACATCTTGTATCCAGCCGGGCAGCTTAACATGCTGCAGTGCCAAAGCCAAGGACAGAAACCTCTATTCTGGTACACTAGCTCAGCTGTCTGTGGTGCTGCGCAACCAGTTCACCTGCCAGTTTTCATTCTACAGTAGTGTTTGGCTGCTGGCTGCAGAATATCTGCATTTGTCAGCAGAGCAGTCATTTCCGAAAATCCCATCCAGGGTGATTCTCCCAAGTACCTGCTACTAATCTGAGACCTGTTGCTTTCTTCCTCTTCTGAAATTGCAGGCCATAGGGGACCATTTGTCCAACAGCTGATTAAGCGTCTTGTGCAGAAAATTCTGTTCAGTGCTCCCTATGAGCTCTCCAAACCATCCCACAAATCCAGCCTAGTCCATGTCCAAACTTTGCCCTGAGCAAGAGGAGATGAGATATTTAGTATCAAGACTTCTCAAGGGGCTGAGATGGGCTGTATGTTCCTTTGACTTCCCAGAAGCTGGTAGGCCGAGGGGTTTAAGATTGTAGGCTTAAAGCAATCTTGCCAAGAACAGCATTTTTTCTTTCTCTTGGTTAGCATTTCTTTATCTGGCAACCTTGCAAAATCCAGTTAATATAACCACAAATAAAAATGTATGTAACAGGCCATATATTAAGAGAGAACTGGCTAAATCTTCAGTGGGTGTAAGTCAGTGTGGCATCCCTAGCTTCCAAGGGGCTACCCTGATTTACGCTTGCTGAGCTCAGGCTGAATATTTACATTTACAGTGTACAGACATGATAAAATGAAATAAAAACAAAATACTAAACCCAATTCTATCTTAAAGCTTTATGWGAGCCATAAATGGGTTTGAAATAAATCACGTACCTCTCATGAGTCTTATAATTTAGAGTACTCAGCTTCCAGAGGAGTGCAGTGCAAACCCAATTGCTCACTCTACCTGCTTAATCACGTGGAGATTTGTTACTCTGTGGTGGTGTATTCCATATAAAACACTGAGTTCCAAGGATGGGAGTTAGGCTGAAAAGTCAAACACTTGAAAGTTGGGCGATGCTGTAGTTAAGACAGCTCAGGGAATGAGAACTCACTTTTCCTGGTACTTCTGAATTATGAAATATCCTCCAGCCACAGTCATGTGTGGTTTTCCCCACTTTGCATTCATTTTTTGTGATTTGATCATTTTTGCATATTTTATGATTTATAGTTTAAGTGGAAATCCTTTAGACATTGAGACAGCAAATGGCATTTCTATGAACAAAGATCCAGCACAGTGTTAAAATTCAGGTACCTGCTTGGGGTATCTGAGACTACTGTTGGTTAAAGAGATGGGAAAACAGCAGCTAAGTTATTCCTAATCTTGTCTCCTAGGCTATTTTAAAAATTGTTACATTGCTTYAAAAAATACATCTACCCCAGGCAGAGAGCATGGGCTGAAAGGCACAGTTCAAATGACTGCTGCAGTTAAGAGCAACTAAAAAACAGAGTTATAAAGGCAGYTGTGGCCTTGTAAGAGGCCTGCAAAGATGCTGCATGCTTTGGGGCTTGCAGAACAGACTCTCCATTTTCTCTGTTGCATCAAAAATTTCTCCTCARGTCTTCCCGTCTTTGTAGTGTACATGATACTCGGTCATTTTTGGAGTCTGTGTTCCCTTTCACTGCTCAGTTGTAGAAAGGAAGCTCTTTAGCTCAAGGTTACTGAGTTTTCAAAGAGTTTACATTTACTTCTTAGTGGTATTAGAATGACCTTGTGATACAGGGCCGAGGTTAACAAAATCATTCCTGAAACACTGCAAGAAATATGGGAAAAGGTCACTTCTAGTGAAGAAAACTTAGATGGTTTATCATGTACACATCCTCTTGTGATAATCCCTCCTGCTTTTCAGTCACGGCTGCTACATGGAATTTCAGATGACTCAGGAAAAATGTCTCGCTGGTGGATTCACAAACTTTTGATACAGGGTGTAAAGAGGCAGCTCCAGCAGTCATTTAGAARCCTCCATGGGCCAATTGTCAGGCTCCACCCAGAATATCCTGGCYGCACACTGCAAGCAGCCTGTTCTCTTTGATAAATTGAGCTAGCTTGGAGGATTTCATCTAATCTTGCTAGATCTACTGGGATATAAACCCAGGTTGGGTTCCCTGTACAGTGCACGTAGCTGAATTCCTGCYTTGCTAGTCACCAGCAGATAGAGATGGGGAGATTCGGTCCTACCTTATCTCCATGGAACTCAGTTCCAGGGGACAGACGAATGTAGAGCACCCAGCAAGCAGTCTAGAGTGCTCTGCCATGCTCCAGCATTSTCATATCTAAGTTTTTAATGGTCCAATTTACACTCTCAATCAGACACAACAGACATCCTGCAACAGAGAGCCTGGCAAGGTTGTTTGTGGAAAGTCTCTGGCATCTCTGCTAAGAAAAAAAAGAAGAAAAAATGCTGCAATCTTACATGACAGGCCAAATCCTGGGATTTATTGCTGCTTCCTGAGGGATTAGAGTATCAGGAAGAAGCTGAGCCTGTGTTTTCTTTCCGATGGGTGATTGCTGTGGATACTGTCTCTTCTTAGCCTTCCCCGACAAGGGTTTCAGCTTTGCTTCATGCATCTAAGCTGTGTGATAAATTGTTGGGGTGATCACATAGACCTTTGCAGCAGCTTAAGTTATTTTGTGGTTTTGTCATTTCCCAAAGTGCCTGGCAAAGCAGGAAGTAGCCTTCTTGTGACAGAACACATAGCCCTGCTCCTGTGTCATTTCAGCCTTTGAGCACAGGCTGTGCCTGTGCTCCTGGKTCCTATTAGCACCTATGCGTGGCACTGGGGCAGGGCCTATGAGTTTGGCAGACTGCTCAAAAGCAGCAGTCAGGTTTGGTGGCTGCAAAGGGAGAGCCAGCAGCTCTTTCAGGGTGTAGGGTTTGGAGGTGAGTGTCYCTCTCTTGGGCCATCACTTCCTGAGCAGAGCAGAGAGGCGTCAGWCTGAGGATGTCCCTGGCCATGAGATGTACAACAGGAGCACTAAACATGGGTCCCCAGGATCTGATCCCTCCACATAGTGAGGAGCATGGATRACATTGTAAAGGGGCAGGAKGGAAGTTCAGTATGCAGTACTGAARCAGAGAGCAGGAGAGCCCTTTAAGGGCTGTGTTTCAGTGTTAACTGGAGGTGGGACACTGGTGCATTCAGCTGTAAATGGATTGAATGTTTCTGAAAGCAAAGAGGCACCCACATGTTCCCAGTATCCATCCCTTTTTGGCAGGATGTTGTGTAAGGCGAGGCTCCCCTCCCAGGCTGGGAGCCTTACATAGCCTCAACCTTCCATGGGGCTGTTTTTGTCAGTACTGGCAATGCCTCTGCCATTGCTACACAGTTCTATTGTCCATCTTAGCAGCTCCAGTCCAATGTCTGGGGCCTCGTGCAGATGCAGAGCTGGCCCCCCTCCAGGCTGTCCTGCTTTCAAGCCTGGTTTGATGTAGCTTGGCACCTGCCATGGCAAGTTCCTGGGTGTCCTTGGATTGCTCCCTTCAGGTTCTTCTGGCCCTGTTTGGGAACTCTGTAGGCCATTCTCAAATGGATGGACTCTATGGCTAWCTTTTCATGACTTCTCAGTGCTGGCCTCCCTCTGGCCACAGTCAACCTGCTGTGTCCAGAGGAACCACAGATTATGTGAGAGACATTGAGGTTCTTCCTCAGAGGCTCTCCTGCTGACCTTGCTCTTGCTCTCCTCTTCCCTCCTTGCCTCACCTTGCCTCGCCTCGCCTGTCACTTTTCTCCTTTCAATCTTGCACTGCCTCATGCAAGGATTATCCCCTTTGTTTTTTTGCAGAACTTCACACAGACATATGGCTGCATAATGGAGCTAGGTATTATTATCATATCAATATCCCATTATCATAATGAAACCCAAGGCAGGAAGCAGACTGCTGCACATGGAACAAAGCCTGCCTGATGCAGCCAATTCCTTTATTACTGGTTTTGACAGGCTCACAAAGTACACTCAAAAGCCTTTTGGCTCCTACAGTCACCCTCCCTTTCATGTCAACACATGCTCGTAAAATCACACACACATATATAAATACAATTACTAGCTAACACACCCACTCTTCCTCAATATGAAAACAAGAAGGGACAATGTTTGACTTGATAACTCTACTGGATAATCACAGCAGATCTGACAGTGATACATATATTGAATTTCAAAAGTTTTTAGACTGCCAGCCGATCATTCATAAGCAGTGTATTTCATAGGCAGTTTTCCCCAGAGCTTTCACTTTTCTATTCTGATTCTTCCAGTCAATGGCAACTCTCCTGACTCTGCTGAGGAACACTGTCCTTCTAGCATCCTAGCCTAGTTCTCAACTCTCTTGCCAAACTAGCCTGCATCTCAGCTCCTTCCTTGACATAATTATGGAGTCAGGAGGCAAAGCGACTGCAGCAAATGTACAATGTTTTAACTTGGATAAAGCATTTGATAGAAATTCTCACAAAATCTTCCTGGCAAAGCATCAGATATCCTTGGCTCTGAGAGCTGTGCACTCAGCTAGGGAGGGAGCAGCAGTCCATAAACAGGGAGCAATCTTCAGAGCCAAGGAGCAGCCAGGCAGGCTTCTGCATGGAGCTGGATATAATTTCACTAATGATGAGAGAAAGGGTAGGCAGGATGAGCATTAGCTTCATTAGTGTTATTTTTCCAGAGGTTATCTGTGCTACAGAACACTGGGGGGTGTACAGGTGCTATGGAAACATCTGCTAGGCCACAGGGCTGTTTTCAGACTAGTTGTTGAGAGGCAGCCAATGACCATCTACTTTTGGGAGACAGACGTGCAGATGTGGATGCTGAAGAAAAACTGGCATAAAACCCGAGTCAGGCAGAGAGAGCGGACACCTCAGTATGCCTGTCAGCACTTGAGTTTGGGTGCTACAGGAGATGCCCAAGTGCAGCTCTCAGTCCTTGTGTTGCCATGATGGGGATTCAGGAGAGGCTGAGACAGAGGTTGGTGRCTGTAGGCATCTGTACACACTCAGGCTTGTTTGGAAAAGAGAGGCAGCTCCCACACTAAAATGTGGCACTTTGTGGCTGCCCTAAACTAAGCTGAAAGTATTGTAAGACTGAAGCATCTCAGGCAGGAATGTTTCACATTTTTTTTTCCCCACTGTGAACTTCTGAACCTTTCTTTAGGGAGGGAAACCAGAGAGATCAGACCTAGAGGGTTCCACTATGGTCCCTGGAAAAGCCCCAGTTTGGCATGTCCCTGGTGGTGTAAGATCCATAAACAGGGCATTGTTGGGATGCGAGACAGGGCTACTCACCTCATCATCAGCTGGCTTGTGTACTGTTTCCTGCTCAGGTTACCTCCATGCAGTTCATGGTGCATTCCCGGTATACATTTACTGTACCCCCRGTAAAATTCTTATTTTTAAGCCATTTTGTTTATCATATGAGTAGAGATTTAGAAAAGGCTGAGCATCCTTGGGAGACCAAATAATGCGATTCAGTTTCTATTGAAGAACTCGGTCCAAACTAGCAGGACAGTTAAAAGGGGAAGTAAGCAGGGGCTAGCACGCAGGCTGCCAAGGCAAAGCAGTGTCTGGACTTCAGAGCTGTGGACATAAAAAGGCACTTCAAAATGACTGATCTTAAAAGACCCAGAGATTTATTGTGATGGTGCATGACCATTGGGCATCAGGGATGTAGTAATGAGTCTCAGTTGCTAGAAAGCAAAGATTAGGCTTTTTATTTAAATATAAAGCAAATGAGTTGGCACCCCCCAAGTACTCAGTAAACAATTACAGCTCGAAGAGGAAAGGAGCCACAGGTATTGTAGTGTGATCCARAGAGACTCTGATCAATTTTGTAAAAGCTCTGTCAATGCATTTTAGCAAATCAGTACRTTCCATTTGGCTAGCTTTCCTCAAGTAGGTCACTAGTTAATCTCATGCAGGCAATGAGCCACTTCCTTTTTATTCTTTGATTTTGCTTTTCTAGCAGGTATGATTTTGCAGCCAGCATGATAACAGTGCATTTATTGCTGGCACCTCAAAGCATTCTGCTTCAATAGGTATTTGTATTTCATTTCAAACACATCAGGATGTGCCTAATTCCCTGGCCATGGGAAGCTGGGTGTTGTGAACTCTGAAACAATTTTTATTATTTCTCTAGTAGGGCTATAGTTAAGCTGAATTTTAAAAGCTAAGATTCAATGTTTGCAGTATGAAATTACAATAATTTCTTTTATAGATGGATGGTGAAAACATCTGTTTATGTGTGCAATTAAAASTTACGCAAGCAGGAAAATTGTCAGAAGTCTCAAAAAAGCAGGGAAAATATCATTAATAGGCTATATTAATGGAATAATAGTTGAAAAGGCAGAGACATGGGAAATTTTTACTGTATTATATTAAAAGAAGCAGGAAAGCAACTCTCTGGAGGAATTTTTTTTTGTACTTTGGAGGATGCAGCAGGGAATYTTCTTTTGGAAATACCAGGTAACAAGGAAGTATTTGGTGTTTTTGTGATCCACCATTGCCAGGCTCTGTCATAGTATTTTGGTAACCTTCTGGCCACCAAGGACCAGTCTTCTTACCTAGTTTAATGTGTCTTGCATCTGAATTTAGAATGATTTCCTTAAAACCAGACTCACTTCACATTTACCAAATACTAGCGTAAGTGGAGCGCTTGGACGTTCCACTAACACATGTGCAGCAAGKGAAGTGCTTCCTAACAAGGACTGTGGACCCCTCTCCATTGTGGCAGAGGCCTGTGCAYATGGTCTGTGTAGTCACCACCTGCTTTTACAACAGGATTATGAATATAATCTGAAGTTAGAGTTATATTAACTTTATTGGAATTTATCYGCTCTATATGCAGGCCCATTGCTTGCAGGTGCTCTCAAAGTCACTCCTTTTTCCCTAGGCTAGGACTGCTATGAACACCAGGACCTTCTTGCCAGCTTCCTCCACCTACAGACTGCAGTATCCAGGGCTCACCAGCTAGAAAATCCCTGAAAGGTCCTGCTCTGGGGCTTGAGAGCTTGACTGTGCCCCCTTACAGTCATCGCCCTCCATGCCTGCTGCCCCTTCTAACGTCAGCTGTGTGGAGGGCTCCACCTCAGCTGCTCTCTCAGTTTCCCCTGCAGTGAGAGGAGACGCACAAGCTCCCGTCTAGGCAGTGATTCACTGCCCAGAGTACAGTCCTCAGGGTGAGCTGAGCTGAGGTCTAGAGGTGCCAATTTTTCTCCTCCAGGTCTAAGAGAGGCTGGGTGACCAGTGCATATGAGGACATTTGCCTTATAAATGGGTGAGACAAATCCTCACACAGGAGAAGACTGAACTTTTTGGGAAAGGCACATAAAGTAGCAGGAAATCTGYGGAATACAAAGGATATCTGGAGTCAGTTGAAGTGACTTCTGCTAGGACTGAGGCTTACTCTGGTACACCAAAGACCCTTCAGCTTCTGGAACATGGCTGGAAGCTTCAAGCACTCTTGGACATGGAGTCTTGAAAAGGCTCCATGGAGCCTTTTCAGAAAGAGACTGAAATTTTAGCTCCTTGGAAGACCTCTTCCATCAATAGGGRAGGCCATCCTGAGCAACGACATGCTTGTAAGTGTCAGTTCCTTATTAYGTAGAGTAGGCACCGTGTGCTTTCTAGGCTGAGTGCTGCCGCTTTCCAAGAGTCCTGGCACCATCAGCTCACTGCAACATCACTTGGCTGCTTTYGTGTGAGTGCAGAGCAACTACTATCATGTGCAGGCATACACTCKGGGAGCAGTAAGGTCTGGCCTTCCCTGAAGGTAACCAAATGCCAGGTGAGAATTTGCTCAAGTGAGGATAGACCAAAGATTTCTGGTCTCCTGAGCACTCCTCATGGTGACATCGTTTCTTAACTGGCTTCATACAAAGTTCCTGGGCTACTGGAAGCCACCTAACAAGCTCTTTGGTTGCTGTTGAGGGTGATATTGTTAAYTGAGGTGATCCAGCAAGGGAGAAGTCAGAGCTTGGGGATCTCTAAGAATAGGAATAGGAAGAGAAGTGGTGATGTCRTCAGAGTGTATTATGTATTACGAGCCTGGAAAGGTGAAGCATGCCCAGGGAGAGCATAGCAATGAGACAGAACTGTGGCATAAAAATCCATAAAGGACTATCAGGTGTTAATCTACAACCCTGGCTCATGAGCTCCCAAGCTTCAGATCACTGGAAACTGGAGGATATAACAAGAGAAACTGTTTATTTGCCTTCTGCTGCCTACTRCAGTTGGACTCTATTAGACAAGATCTAGGGTAGATGGGCCTTTGTCTGACTWCATCAGTCTGTAATATTTTATATACTTCATTAAAGGCTGTAACTGTAATACATGAATATTATGAAGCTGAATTAAACATGTAAATTCATTTCATTTTGAAGCTTATAAAGTTCACCAGTAAAAAAATAGRTGTTTATTGATCTATTTCCCAAATCTATACCTATGGAATACATTATTTTACAAAGATGTAACTAGAACTTCTTTGAACACTGGTGACTGGACACACTGGATTTTGTCCCCAGCAAAATACATGTTTTGTCATAGCTGTGATACAAAATTACCACAGGACACCAGAATGCTCTGGCAGAAACATATATGGGTTCTGATAGCTCATTTGAGCTTAGAATTGTTTTAGGTTCTGAGATAAACACACTATGTGAATGTTTATGACAGAAAAATCAGCTGTGAAATGATTAATATAATTTGTTTTCGAAATTAATAGCCTGTCCAATTAATAAACAATTCACAGCTCTTTTGGAGCTACTATTCCAGGCAGCCTTCAAGTACAGGGAGGAGACTGTTGTATTTGATTCACACTTGCAAGTTCTCCAGCAAAATATAAACACTATAAACTTTAATTTGCAATGGAAGTTTAGATCATGGAACATTCTGAGGATGGCTTCAGTAACTACCTGACTTCATYTGAAATAAAATGCAGAAGTAAGACTGCATGTGCAAATTGCATGCACAAAAGGAGCTGCTGTCTTTTACAGGGATACAGTATGTGAATACCAATRACTCAGTAAGGCCAGGCAATCCTCACCGTGGAAAGTAACCACTGTTCTCATTCCTAATATCTTCTGCAATAAATCCAGCCCATTCCTACCTCATAGAGGGTGATATTMTATTCTGTACCTTTGACTCAAAGGAAATACCCATAGTTAGTAGAGAGTACATGACATGGAAGTCACTGYACCTCTTGGACTTGCTTCAGTACTATTGATGTTGAATCTTGCTCAGTAAAAATAGATCTGGATAACATAAAGCTGAAGAACCCAATCTGAGTCCATACATCTGGGAGGTAGTCTATAAACTTCCCTTGTTACCAGCTGAAATAGGATATAGAAAAATAGGATCATGATGAAGTAAGMCCATCTATCCATCTCCCTTCCAAAGTGGATCAGCTCCTCAGAYGCTCACCTAACAGATTATTACCAAGTCTCTGATTAGGAGGGTTCCCTCAATCATCTATTCCAGCACCCTATTCTTTYGACTATAAGAAGTTTTTCTCCTAATGCCAGCTACTGTTTAACATTTGCCAGACTTCAGGCCCAGTTCTTTTCCACACTACAGCAAGAAGATACAGGCAGTAGTGAGGGAATTGCTTGCATTTTTTTTTCCAGTCAGCAAAGGAATATGCAATCTTTGAATGCCYGTTGTATCAGGAGCAAAAGTAAAAATTGTGAGCAATTAATAGCCCCACAAGAGCTGAAGCTGTGTGACTCAGTTCAAAACAAATGGAGAATATTTAGATAGTGTTCTTTGCTCATTTTGCTTCAAGAAACAGCTAYCAGGAAAAAACAGAGACAGTTGGAAGGCAGCTTTTCTTGACAATTCCTTATTTTGAAACACCTGAAGAGTTTCACATTTTTCAGGCAAGTCAAGCAGAAGAGGCTAAGTGCACCCGGCTGTAATACAGAAAATTGGGGAGTGCTGCAGTCCATATAGAAAATAAAACCTATGAGCAATATTTTAAACTGAGGGCACACAAAAAAGACAAAATCATAGGATTACTTGTGATTGATCTAGACAGAAGAGCCAATCTTGCAATTTGGGGGCTCGCTGAGTCTCTGATAAAAGATAAGATTATGACTGAGATCTGAGGAGGAAGAAACAGAGAGAGAGAGAGGGAACAGAAATGATGTACAAGAAGACCCAGAAGTAATTCTTGACAAAACAGTCACAATTCACCAAGCAAAAAAAAATCTCTGTGACTGGACATTTTAGTCACTAGAAGGAAGAAAGGGGAGTCCAGATCCCCCTAAATTAAACCATATAGTGAAARGAAACCTCCTTGACTTCATGAGTGCAAAGACTATTTGCAAAAATGCCTGGGGTTACTAGCTCTCTGTTACTTGTCCTGAGGAAAACCAGAGCCCCTACTGCGATGTGGATAGTCTTGTCTTTCCTCGGATTGCCCTGAGGTATCATTCAGCCATGGGATGGTTCATGAGAGGAGGCAACCCGTATGAAGTGAACCTGACAGGTTGTTCGGGTGGGATCCGTGTCTCTAAACTTAATCATCCTTATCTGAGCTAGTCACTCAGCCTCCCAGACTGGAGAATCAGACTGACTTCTTCCTGCCAGGAAGAAGGGAGGGGAGTCTGACCAACTTGGTCACAGCTGTATGGGCTTGCAAGGTGAATGTCCACATTTGGGCAGATAAATCCTGCCTTCTGTTGTGACGAGGATATCTGTTTTGATCTCATGTGAATGTATATCAAGTGAGTGTGAGAGATGGTATTAGATACAGGGGCTGAAAGGTGAGTGAGGGGCAGGTAGCAGGTGCACCACCTGCTTTGACTGAGTGCTTTGCACAGAGCCACACACATACAGCATTACCTGACTTATYTGCAGAGTGCATTTATGCCTGTGGAGTAAAACCAACCAGATGTCCTGAACTTTTAGTCAAGTGAAGGTTGCATTTTTGAAGACAGATTTTCACTTATGAATTCCTAGGTAATGGGTGATGAAGATAAATTGCCATATTATGTAATTYAAAGTGAATTTTTCCTGTACAACACAGCTAAAATAAATATGTTCATTTCCACAAAATGGCCGATCTGTCATATTAATCTGAATCCTTATCGTCTCTGCAATTGATTCTAATAGTGGGAATTGGAGATCTGATTATTTTAAAAGATGCATTTATCATATTCTTAATTTCCAGCTCATATAAAGAGCCAGAGTTAGTATTTGTTTATCTAGATCCCAGACAGAGCTTTTCCTCAAATGAATCCTGCAAGGACAGGTTTATGAGCTGCACTGGCTGCTACAGTTCATCCACGCCATTTGCTATTTAGTGAATTGTCCCCAGTGAACACTGATGCTGGGCATGTCAGATCACATTCAGCTGAGGCTCACCTTAGTATTTGTCTAAAACCAGAGAACTCTATTTCTGGTTCCTAATGCTGTTCATATATTTTATCTAGTAGATCTTTAAAGCAAAGGTATCACTGTGTAACCRATCCTTTCCCATGTAGCTCATTATGAACAAGTTATCTCCATACAATAATATTGACTGATGTTAACCCTGTCTTTTTATTTCTTTTTCAGGTGAATCTTGTTTTTTTCCCATTATTTTGTGTGACTGTTTTAAGGCTAGAGGTCTACTTCCTTATCAGGGTGCAGAGCAATAAAATGCCAGTGTCCCTGACACCTTCTGGAACTCCCTATTGTCTTTGATGTACTTAAAATTAATAAAAGCCAGACATCTCCTTTTTAGCTCATAGGAAGCTGGGGGTACCTTGTCTAGTGTGATTAGTTTAGAAGTGCTTCTGTGAGAGAGGTTTTTTTAACCCTCTGCAGCAAAGAGGGGAAACACTCTACCTCTCTCATTTTACACAAGCACATCCTCAGGCTTCTACCCACACAGCACATAAATATTTCTGCTCCTGTCTTCCCTGCCTCATTATTAGCAATTTTATCATCTCTGTCTAATAACAGTCCTGCTGACTTGTGCTCTTTGATGAATTTCCTGTCTCCCTTTCCAGTGCAAAGTCACTAGTCACGATTATTTGCATCCCTAAGACAGCTAGGGAACCCCTCCTGGTAGCCACGTGTTCCAGAGTGTTGGTCAGCCCCACATCTGCACTGCTCAGCTCTTGGAGGCAGGAGCGTGGAGCTGACTCACTGTGTTCTTCGACTGAGTTGATGCAGATAGAWAGACTGAATACCTCCTGATCCTTCTCACCCTCCTGCTTACCAGTGCTTCCTGCACTCCCGTGGACTCACATCCTCCTGCCCCTTGTTACTACTCAGTCCCATCACGATACATGTGAAAATAGATGTTTGGTATGGCTGCAGAAGTTRCTAGCCAGAGACCAAACTGCTGGAATAAACCGTTACGTAAAGGCGGGATGGATCTGAAGCTGCAGACTCTGCACAGAACAATGGGCTGGAGAGATCCTTCTTCCTGGCAGAAGTCTATTCCCACAAAATGCCCATGACTAAGAATAGGCTGCATGGATCTGGGAATGTGTGATTTTGAACCGTGGTACATCCCCATGTTCACTATCAACCATGGTTCTGTGTTCAGCCCTGGACAGCCTCCACAACCTCCTGGATGTGTTCACACAGGGCCTGCAAAACCACAGGCTGTGAAGAGATAGGGGTACAAYCCACATGCTACACTTAACAGCCTTGCAGAGTGAACATGCTAAGGATGAAGGTTTTGGATACTGCAAAGCTTCCCCCAGAACTAGGGCAGAGATCTCCTTTGTCCAGCACTTTGCTGGTGTCAGGAAGGTAGTAATGAAAAACACTGCAAAACAGTGTGTTGATCCATTGCACAGTGCAAGCAAGCAAAAACAATCGACTTTTTTATTAGAAGAAGGATTTTAAAACTTCTAAATACCATGTCTTTAAACCTAGATTTATGGTGTAAAATAAGCCTACTCTGTCACATGTTAAGGGCCCTACAGCAGTGGTAACAGCTGGAGTGAGACACTGAGGGTTGTAGGCTGAGAGCTGGGTTTGGGACAGCAGGGACCTACTTGTGGGTTTGAGACAGAGTGTCTCAAAGGCCCTGCCAACCCTGATACTAGCCACCAGTCCCACTTCCCCAAGCTGTGTCTGAGCAGTCCTCTCCTCAGCTGACACGTTTGTTGATGCCTCGGTGTTGAGCAGCAGGGGGGAAATGRCTTTCTGGCCTCCTCCTTGCCCTTTGGGAGGAGACCACAGCTGGTTCYTCAGCATGCTTTGTGCTGTAGTATGTAAGCAGTTCCAGCAGCACTGAAAATTTGCTTACAGTTTGCCAGACTACAACCCAGACTCCTGCTTCACATCCCTTCTGTTGGGAGGCTAAGCGCTCTATCTGCTGTTTGCTTCCAAAGGCTAGTCCATCACTTTRCTATCTGTTTCTGAGGCAAAGTGTTATATCATAAAGTTTATAGAATTATTCTCTCCCTCACAGTAACTTGCACTCGACACCCTCACTGTGTAGATTTGTCCTTGCTTGAAGCCAAAATAATTTMTTCCTGCCCTCCATGCCCTGCAGCAGATTTGGAGACAATGAGAGTTTGGAGCTTCGCACCRGAGAAATCCGAACTTTCCTGCTGCAGAATGCCTTATGCAAGGGCTGGGGAGACAGGCATGCTTGGGAGAAAGGGAACAGTTAACTGRCTCTTTACTCAGTGTGTATCTTGCCTTTAAGAGCACCATTATTCCTTAGCAACTTATTCCTTTCTTTGAAACCTTCAAATAATTTTCCTCTATAATCAAACTTTTCTATCCCTAAATCAGTTTTATAACCATCTTATTATACCTTGAAACTCAAAATGAAAAATTTCTATTATAAATAATTGAGCTATGGTGTGAATACTAAGTACACACGGATTTCAGAGCACAGGTTAATAGGGATGTACTCTGCTACTTGTCCTGGGAAATGGCCTGCTCTGCCAGCCTGCTGCACTGCCCTGTCCCGCAGTCCTCTTCACTCTAGGGTGCTGGGAGAAGAAAAGTGTGTGTGTGTGTGTGTGTGTGTGTGTGTGCATGTGCATTTGTGTGTACGTGTGTGTGTTGGGGGGAGCACTGAACCATTGCCAGATCTGCTTCTGATTTACTAGGAGGCAATGAGCCACTGATTCAAGTTGTATTTTTAAAATGCAATGAATCCTCCTGGCACTCAGTCAACTTGGGAATTAAGGGCAGTCCATCAGCCTTCAAGCTAGGGTGTCCCCAGAGTGACCACCGTGTAAGCCAGCAGTGTGCCAGTGGAGCACACCTGGCTAGCTGCTTACAGACTGGCTTTACCCCTGCTTATCACCCACTGTAACTCCCCAGCTCATTTCCCTCCTTCTGGATCAGGACTCCGACTCTCCTGGTGGCTTGTGTTGTACGCTGATGTTTTCTCCATGGCCTTGTCCCTCTGCTTRCCAGGTTCTGCAGGGTACTCTGGGGTGCCCAATTTGTAAACACTATTACTGCCCTCTGGGTGCCTTAMCAGTGCTCCTTCCAAGTCATCTCTGCCCTGACACAAGCACCTGCAGAAGGCCTCCCCAGTGGGGCTGTGGCCATTGCTGAGTAGTTCGTTGTCCATGACTCTTGTGTTCTCTGTCCTGGGTCATGGTGCCACAGGTGCTGTGAAATCCCTAACTACTGTGCACAGGTCTCTGATCTCAGTCATGTATTTGTGGCCTAAAATTGGACAAGGCTGATTCAAGACAGAGTCTTTCCCCATTCTCCCCTTCCTGACATTGGCAGAGAGCAGAGTTAAGGCTGCAGGAAAAGAGCATGCAATTATCTGACTTTCCAAAGAGTGGTGTATGTGTACCTCCAGGATAGCTCCAGCCACCTCCCCATTTTTAGGTATGTTTCAGGAAGAAAGAATTTGTAGCTGGCTTGCAGCTTATGTAATAATTTTATGTAATAGCTTCTTAGGGCTTGAAGCTGAAGAGACGCATTAGATCATCGCATCTATCTTCCTGTATATCAAAAACCATTACATTTCACCAGGTTCACGACAGCGTATCTTGTGACTCGGACAAGACTGAAACATATCTTTCAGAAAGATTTCTTCAGGCCACTTTTGCTGGTAGTAAAATGCTTTCCTTCTTAAAAAGTGCCTAATTTATAATTTGAATGTTTCTGGCTTCAGCTTCCAGCTCTTGTTCTGCCTTTCGCTGTGAAGTTGTAGAGTCTTTATTGCCTGATATTTTCTCCTCTTGAAAGTATTTAGACACAGTGGTCAAGTCGATCAAGTCACATCTCAATCTCATTTTTTAAAAGCTAGGCAGCTTGAATCCTTTAAGATTCAAATCCTTGTCTCTGCCTGGAAGGTGTTCTTCCTGTCCCTTAAATCATTTTTGTGGCTCTTTTCTGCGCTTCTCCAGTTGTCCAACTTTTTATTTTTTATTTGTTATTTAAGCAAAGACCTATACAAATACCATAATTTAACAGAACACGGTGTTAAACTGAAGAGAGAATAACAGACCAATCAAAGGCTCTAGTGAATGGCCCATATGCCAGCCACCCAGACAAATGATTATAGTGCTGTAAATGAGGTGCAGGTAGCTCATTTATCTCTGAGCTGCCTCAGCAGTTCCTATGTGCTGAGTAAGCTGGAAGGGACAAAAGGAACACACTGGAATACTATCCATGCTCCAAGCATTGAGTTGTCCCCTCCCAAGCTCCAGCTGCTTGGGCATTGAGGAGGAGCTGGCATGTAAGTACAATGTGATCTCTCTGCTAGCAACTCCTAGTAATAAGCCAATGTGCTCCTCTGAGTCCTGGACACATGGAGACCCAATGCCCTGTCTTCACGTTAAATTTTTTTGCAGAAACTTTTTTTTCCCTCTTGTCAGGTGTATCCTATTAGCCTGGGCTATGCTATCACAACTAAACTGAAAATTATCTCAGGAAGGAACTTATTGTCTGGGGGGTCTTATGAAATGAAATGTTTTCAAGCAAGCAGTAACCAATAGAGCTGTTGGCCCTTCTGGACAGTTCACAGACAATATCCATTCCCTCCCAAGCCTAACAATAGCTTAGCCCCCATTTCCAGYTTTCCCCATTTCTACTGGTTGCCAGTTTGAACTCTGTTAAAGGTGATCCAATGATGTGTWACCCAAACACAGATTATGCAGCCCATTCAGATGAGGCACCTACCTGCACACGCATTGGTTTGTCAGGCTCTGAAGCTAGTAGAGTTTGGAGCTGATTTTGCTATTATGTTCACAAACATGATGGTGTGGTGTCCTTGGGAAAATTTACATCCTCCTCACATTTTGGGCAGCTGTAAGAGATCTAGGGTTTTCCCAAGCTAATATTCTACCTACCAGTTCATACTGGGGAGTGAGATACATGAGATTTATTAGACTTCTACCTAAAATGTTTTTAATCCTCTGAAAAGATCTCCAACCACCTACTCAACCCACCTATAACTCTTACTCTGGTTTGAATCGGTCATTGCCTCCAATTCACCTCCCACTGCAAAACTTGGAGACACAAACCCTACTTTGCACTTCCAATTAAGCCATGCCAAACAAGTCCACATCTCCCTATTGATATTAAATATCATCTTGCCCTAGTCAGCCCAGGAAAATGGGAGAGCAAACTACAGCTACTCTGGCCAGTTGATGATGCTCCATGGACTCTAAAGTAGGCTCTTTCAGAAGGTCAGAGTTCCCACACTGTGCCCAAAAGCTGCTCCGACCTTCAGTCATTAAGGGGAACATCTAGCACTTAGGCAGCCAGTGAAAGGATAGGTTCTCCATCACTGAAATACTTTTCACTGAACTGTGATCTCTCTCTCAAAGGTGTGTTCCAGGAGCACGACATGCCATGAGGTTGGCAACAAAGTCACTGTGTGCAGTTTTCTGGCATATGCAGGAGGTCAGACCTTACAAATGTAACTGCCCCTCCTGACYTTAACATCTGTGACTCTAAATATGTTACTGGAAGGACTCTGCAATCACACACTCTGCTGCTACAGATGCCAAGGCTCAGATTGTACCTGTAGGTCACTGGCTGTCAGACAAAGAAAACCTGCTCAGATGATCTGTGGGATGAAAATAGGAGATGTGGGAAAGGCCCCGGTTGGCTTCCAAGATCTAATAAGGAATTCTTCTTTCATTTCAGTTATATGGATTTCTTCTTGGTTTCAGGGTTACACAAAACAATCCTCCAGTTTTCCAGATGGTGTAAATCATATGCAGTGTCACTTATCTTGTCCCAAGCTGCAAAGCTGTTTGTGGCTATAGGTGTGTGATGAAGAGTGAAGCCAAGCTCCATGAGGGCTCCCTCTCCACCCTACATACTGAAAGCTCTTGAGCCCATCATTCTTAGGCCAGCTCTCCTAGGGATCGTGCTGTTGACTGACAAGCAGTTGTCTTTCTTTAAAAGCAGACTGAAGTTTAGCCAAGGGAAAYGTGAATTATCAAAGACTAAATGGTCCTCAGTGTCTCTGCTAATACCAGTACTGTAAGCTGGAGCCTGTTATATATTGTAGTGAAGAAAGGTTAAATAATCCCAGTAATTACCCATGACTGTTTGACTATTAAGGAAAGCAAAAAAATAAAATAGAACATGAATGACAAACAGTGGCTACACCACTTACCTCTGCAGAGAGCTGATAATTGAGACATAAAGGGAGAGTGCACAGGTCCCCTGAGGGTGAACTATCTTGTGAACTGAGGACAAAGTACATCCTCTCTCAGAACTGCTGCTGAGTTCTATGTTAGGCTTTGTAGACAATTAAAAGAGCTAAGAGATGGGCACAATAACTGAATTCAAGCGTTGGAGAATCCTCTTTGCATATCTCACACAATCTAAATGGTATCTACATATGCAAAGTCAAATAATCTCAGCTAAATCCAATGAAACCAAAGAAAGTATTTAAATCAGTTACTTAAAAGAAATCATTCAAAGAAGTAGTCTTRAAAACCACCAAATCACTGAATACTAAGAGTCCTAAATCCATTAAATCCCACTATTTCTCTCTGTTTACCAAGATTAGCTCATGTCTTTCCTCAAGGAACACATGGTCTAAGTGAGCTGGTATTTAACAGAAGCTGTTAATACCTTCAATTACAACAGCATTTCACTATACCATTAAATTTACTACAAGAATATATTAACTTTGATTTCTTGCCAGAACATTGACAGCTTCCTATTGCTCTCAGTGCTGAAGGAATAATTTGGTATGTCATATTAAAAACCTAGTGTGTTATGACTCCTTATTGTTCACTGCTCTTTGCTATCTGGTCACTGCTTACCTGAAAAAATTAACTATATAAACTAGAAGTTGTATCGTAATCTCAGGGGCTTGACACCTTTGCCTTGCTCCAGTGTCAGCTCATAAATTTTTCTGCATATGCGATGTAACTAATCCCTGCTGATGCTAGGATGGGAAATTCCCAGAACATCTTCAGAGTGTTAACTTTTTATCTGATTTAGTCCTCATTCTAGAGGATCCCTTAAATTCATCAGAAATTAAAAGGAGTTGAAATTCTGCTTTGTGCAGGGACAAATCTCTGCTCTTCCTAGGATTCTTCCGTTTAGCTAGTCTCTTTAGGAAAATATTTCTCAAAATGAATTTTAAAACTGAACAATCTTCAGTCACAATAGACATAATTGTCTTTTATTTTTAATCTCTTGCTTTTCTGCATTTGTTAAGGAATGTGCTAAAGCCATTCCGAAGCAGTAGCACCCTTCCCCTGAGGGCAGAGATGTGTGACTAGCAGACAAAGGTCCCTACCTGGCTGGGGGCTCTCCTGCCACTCCAGTGTGGTGACCAAGAAACTACAAGTCTATGTGCCGGGTTAAGTGTTTGCAACATCATTTAGATCAGGATTAGGCCCCTCCTGTTCTATACTCAAGCAGCTCTTGCACTGAGATCCCAATATAACATCAAATGGCCTTGCTACAACTTGTACACATCTATCTCCTGCACTGAGAACAAAGGCAATAGAAGTTATTATGTGAGGCTTACATATAGAAACAGATTATTTGTAAATAAACACCTCTAAAGGTGCTTATCGAGAAAGAAATAAAATACCCAGAGGTTTTGATCTTTAAGCTGAAATATGAATTTAGATATAAGAAAAGTCTTCCACAATAYATTCTCTAGCTATAAACATTCTACTTAGTGTCTGAGGAATAAAGATGTTAGCATGCTTAGGAAATTGGTTCATTTTAATAAGAGTTGTTTTAAAACTGCGCAGAAGATTCTTGACAGTAAGGGCTTTTTTTGCAAAGCTGGATAAAAGTTATATTTTATGATGTAGTTTACAGCTTCTGGTAAGGTCCCTAAGGTCATTCTTTCTGATTTTACATAATGCACTTTTCTATTCCTAAGATGGGCCCTTCTAAATCTTAAATGCCWGAGAAATTTGTTCTGTTGATATGGTATTACTCCTGTGCTTGAGAGACATCTTGCTTTTAAGAGGCTGATTTTGCAATTGTTACCTCCCAATTCAAAATTTCTTGTAGTATCATTAGTCACAGTTAGACTGTGCAGTAAAAAAAAAATCTGCATGAGGCACAACTAATGACAGTAAGACATAGTTTGCTTTCAAACCACAGTACAAAAGACAGTTGAATATATAGAGTCTGCAAGGTAGGCATACTTGAAGCAGAATGTAGATCCAGTGTAAATACAGTAGAGGCTCAGGGAAATGGCATGTTATTGACATTGAAAGTGGATTGGTTATGCTAGAGCAGACTTGCTTGCACAGCTCCTTGAAGAGACCTGCCTCTGCCCTAGCAATGACAATATTACACTGGATGAGTTAGTGCTATGTTTGTGTTTCCCTTCAAATGTCTCCCACACAGTTGACYTTGTTCACGATCCCTCCATGTTTCAGGTGGGCAATGGGCCCTGTGGCTGTCCAGCCTTCTCTGAGTCCTCCTAGAGCATCCACACTGATCGTTGTCACWAACTATGGGGTCACAGCTATGTGGTTGTGACCTTACTGCTGTATCCTCTGTCTCTAGCTCCTGCTCCCTATGCCCTCGCAAGGCTGCAGGGCCAACTAGCCCTTCAGGCACAGCTGCATCACACAGCCCCTYGCACTGAGAGAGGGGGCAAAGATATGGAGTCTGGACTTGCCAGAGAGGCAGTCTCTGGCTGCAGTACAGGTGAGATGGACGTAAGCACAGTGGAGTTTTCCAAGGAGGAATAGAGGGTTTCTCCTTTCAGGCCAACCGTTCTCTGGGAGGAGCCAGATGTCGACTGTTGTCAGGGCTGGGATGAGCAGGAAGGAGCAAAGAAGTTGGCCARGGAACTCTGGCTGCTGGACTGAGGACCTCTGGAGCACCAACTGGGACAAGTGCATGGTGTGGACTTTCTTCTGAAAACATCAGAGTTGAGAGCCTTCGGGCATGCAGTCCACCTGCAAGCCAGGGTGATGGGGAGCAGCCACACAGTCTGCATGTAAAAATTGATGGGAATTCCTGATGAGGAAGCTCAGGTACTCATAGATGTGGGAGGAAAGCAGGGAAGTCTCTTGCCCCATTTCTGCTGCTAATTTGTCAGGGGTCCCCCAAGGTTGTGCTTTCTTRTGTTCTCTTCCCTCTCTTCAGTCCCCTCTAGCAAAATCCCTTTGTTCAAATGCAGTTTGCCTGGGGTAAGTGTTGCGCACTCCCTACTGCCCCAGCAGAGAGATGGAGGGTTTGGGCTTTCAGCCTACAGGCAACACATGAGAAGTCTTCATTTATAGCAACATGAAACCACAGGCTGAGCTGAAATCAGCTGTGGAATTGCTTGGCTTTAACTGCAATGTCAGTTTAAGATACCTCTTAGCTGTGTCCTGCTCTGGCTATTTATTCCCTCCTCATTCTTGTTTCCTGCCTTACCTAGTTCATTCCTTTCCCTTGGTGATCCCCAATCACCATCAGTTCTCTTCCACCTTGGCATCACAATGTTGCTCTGAGTGCAATCTCAACACTTCAGAAATGAGCAGAGCAATGTGTGCTCTGCCAGCTGGTTACCAGAGATATGCAGCTCCTGAGGATCAATACTATTGCCTTTGAACAGCATTAAGAAAAGCCAACACCATAATGAACCCAGAGGCRTGAAAGATGTTTTCCAGAAATATAGTCATGTTTTTCCTGTTCAGCTGGTGTTTCCCTGCTGTGTTCTCGCCTTCCAGGTATTTGTTAGATGGGTGCTGCTGGGGCATTTGTCATAACTTCACAGTTCATTGCTACAGCGCCTGTCATTGGTAATTGCTCCTTCAAGGTGTGACAACACTTAAATCTATTTCTCCGCTGAATGTCTCACTTTTCTGCAGTTGGGTGGCCAGCTGCATTGCCATTCTGTTTTGGGATGGCTAGTCTGGAGTGCACAGAAGATACTGTTTGATGCTTAAGTCTTTGACTTTGGCTTGACCCAGAAGCTGAGTTCAATGAACAGACTGTGCAGAGATATAACTATTGCCTAGCCCTTGGTGTGAGCTCCTAGCTAAAAAAACTTATTTTTTTCTTCTACTAACAGAACAACAGAGTACAGATATAGCAGGCAGGCTTGCCTTGAAACAAGGGCAGTGAGTCTTAATCTGTTTGTGGTGGGCCTTGCRGCACATTCCAACCCCTCAGGGAAAAGCCCCACTCCATTAGCCCCCATCACTGAGGRGTCTGGTAGATTTGGGCCCTTCGTCCTTGGTCTCTACTGTCCACACAGGTGTTTGGGCCACTTCAGTAGCTGGGAACAGTGAGGGRGTATTCCCACTGCCTCTGCTGGGATCTGACCATCCCAGAAAGTATAGAATCTGCTTTAGGGAGCTGAGCATCCATGACTGCTTGCTAGTGGGGTTGAGGAGCCTTAAGTGGARGTGCAATTGAGCACTGGGGGATGTGTGCAGCTGGGGCAAGGCTGAGGGATTTAGAAGTCCAGTCTGGTGAGCTGAGAAGGAGGGATGGCTTGTAAAGGGGCTGTGTGATGGGAAGAGCAGTATGGAYTTGGCTGTGGAAGATTGGATGGAAGGGAGGTGAGTACTGAGGCAGGTGTGAGCAGTGGGGTGGGAAGCTGGGAAAGGAGGTGAAGGGGTCAATAGGGCTGTGCAGGAAGAATGGGGGACTAGCGGTGAAAGGGACGGTGTGTATCTGTTGACCTTCCATGAGCACCGCTCATGAGCTTCCTGCAACCCTATACAATCTGTGCTCTGTCCATCCATCAGCTGTGGTGGTCTCCCAGAGACTCAGCTGCAGGGCTTCCCACCCTGGGTTTACTTTCACTGTGCATGGACCTGTCACTCTTGTAATGATCCTTGCATGGCTGGTTTTCCCTCAGAGGAGTAGGACTTGACAGCCCTTTGTGCCCAGTCCCTCTTCTCACATGGGGAAGGAGCTAGCTGTTCTCTGTTCAAGATGCCACTGCCTATGGGCATTTAAGGGGGAAAAGGACATGATAGAGTGTATGTTCTGTGGTCTGGAATTAGGCAAAAGATGAGATTATGTTACATGATCTATAGTACAAACAAAAGTCTCCGACACAGTCTGACTGAGGTGTTGGAAACATCTCAGTAGTACTGAGATGGTTCTGCAGTTTTGTGTAAACGCTTTATCAAAGTGCTAATGTATTTTAATTATTAGCAGAGCACTGGCTGCTCCATGAACCTGTAATATTTTGTGGCATGTGACATTTCAATGAAAATGTATGAATAACAATTTTTCATTTAAATTACTAGCTGTATGATCTTTTTTTTTGTAGTATTATGAGATTTAGGGTAAATACTCCATAAATATGGAAATAACTGTGATACTGTTGCATTAGTATTCAGTTTGAAAAGCTTATGTTTCCACTGTTTTTTTCCTGTGGGGCTCACTGTGGAATCACAGAGAGAGTTTGATGGTGAAACCCTCCATCACCTCATTGTGCTTGCCTCTGTCTGGGGCAGCCCAGCCCTCCACATGTGTGGAGGCACAYACTGGTATACAACACTAGATGTTTCGCCAGTGATGCTGGACACCAGCCATGCTCTGTTTGACTCCTGCTGTCATTTCCATCAGGATAGTGCATCATCTGGGACTACCGAGATGTATGGAACAGCTGCGAGGACAGGACGGGATGTACTGACCTCCATCTGGTCCCTGCTGCTGTCACTGTGTACCTGCAGGGCTGAAAGAGAAAAGAGCAACTGTCCAGACGATTGGGAGATCGGCAGAGAGAAGGGGTTTAAACACAGCCAGGCATGCAGGGGCTGGTAGTTAGCATGGGAATTTGGTAGGTGGGTAGGGAAGCCTGGCCTATGGTTCATAGTATATCCTTTTCCCTGACCTGCAGAGGTAAACTGTCCTTATGTGATCCTGTGGAAGGAGGGTAAAAGTGCTATTCAGAGTCATTTTTTTCCTGGAAAAACTAGGGGAACTTGAGACTTAATTAAAACATGAAGGAGAACAGAGTGTGTCCACACTAGGGAGAAGTAAGAACAGTGACACTTTATTAGGAAAATGATATTTCTGGAATAAAACAGAGTGATTGCAGTCTCCTGGAAGGTTTGGGGTCAGTGTGGGAGTGGAGAGAGAAGTTTCTCAGAGGGGTGATGGGCCAGAGCTGTGAAGGAAGGATTATGAGAGCAGTAGCAGCCTGCCCATCATCATCACAAGCATCATGCTGTTTACGCTGAACAGCCTTCCAGGCTAACTCAGCCCTGGTACTCRCTACCAGATCTGTGATGCCCAGGTTAAGAGCATCCCCACTAAAGCAGGGGCTGTACTGAGCATTTCTGACATTAGTTTGAGTGTTAGAGAAGGCAGACTGGGCATGTGCATGGATAAAAGGTTCCACATGGAGCCAYTGTTAAGCCCCTGAGCTCCATGACCTCTGCTATGACCCTTCCTTCCTAGTCAAGGGGAATGGGATTTTGCAATTCCCAGTGCAACAATCTCGGAGATCAAGTACTCATGCCCCTGTAGAGCAGGAACTGTCATTCACATAGCTGTACCTCTGTGTTCACACATGTGGGCACACTCATATTGACAGATACACTCTGCTATGTGCACACAGGTCCAAGAACARCTCTGGGGACAGTACCTGTGGGGATGATCTCTTGGGACACTCAAACCTTATTTTTCTCAGTTGAGATTCTTACCCCGACTTCTTATCTCCATGTAAGAGAGGCAAAACTTGGTGAGGTTTCTCAACCTTGCCATCAGCTGTAACCTGTGTGTGAACTGTATCATATRTTATTAACAAGACCTACTATTGTGTCCAAGTCCTGCGTTATGCACTGTGTAGATGCTGCCTTCTATTGAGTAGTTGCATATGGATCTAGATGTGATGGCACTGCGAGTTGGGACAGACACCTTATGCCTGTATTYACAAGTAGAGATAGCTTTTCTTCTGTTATTCTGAATTTCCACTGCACTCGGGGTGAATTATTGAGCTTGATCACAACACAGTCAAGCTGTGATAACATTGTGGAAACTCTAATGGCAGGGAAGAGACTAAGCATCCTTACCATCCGTTCCCACAGACCTGGTCTCCATATTCTCTCATCCATAGCATATGACTAGGTTCACACCCAAAACACTGTGCAAAAATGTTCACAGAGTTTGCCAAATTCCCGGTGAAATTCCAGGGCACCAGGGAGAGGTTTACTTGTAGGAGCAGCAGGACAAAGGATGCTGACTCTGCCTGAGGCTCTGGACTCAGAGGTCTTATGCTTTTGCAAAGGAGTTGGCCCATATAGCTTTGTGAGAGGGCAGCTGGCTGCAGAAACAGTGCCCAGTGGTTAGCCCTAATGAGTCCCTGCACTCCCGGGAAACAGCAGGCAACATTCTATATGCTCCAGCCGTTCAAGGCATGCTCCATGCATGAACACCTGTGTCTAAAAACCTCCAGTGGGATGGCACTGGGGCAGCTGGTGCTGGATGACATAAATGGGGAACAGCATGGCACACAGAGCAATGCGTGCGCTGCAGAAAATAGGGACAAATCAGCAGGTCATTATTAACTACCCTTTGGTAGCAGATCTCTGGGATACCATGGGCTTTTTCTTCCCATTCTCAGCATGGCTGTTAATCAGAGCTGCCATAAGAAGTCAGGCAAGTCTGTCCYTGAGAGTGAAGGATGAAGATGAGGATGGTGTTTTATTATTTGAAGCCTGTTTCATGTCTCTTTCCTGCTGCTGTCTGGAGGAACTGAACAGATAACTGAATTTGGGCATTCCTATCTTCACTTTGTGAGGCCCGATGCTGACTTTCCTGYCTGTGCAGGCATCCCACAGAAGACTAGCTTTTCCCAGCCTCCTGGCATTTGGAGAGTTTCACAGTACTGTCTACTCTGCTGAAGGTCCCAGAAGATTTTGACATAGGGTCATGTCCTCCCCTTGCAGTAGCTGTTTTGGCCCTTTCCCTRCCTCCAGACCCTGGGAGATATTCAAGGCTTTGTTCCTCAGGTTGTGCTCTAACTCTGAGCTGGGATGACTGGTGGCTCCCTGCATTCCTGATGCCTTCTCATGTCCAGGGCATGGTGCCTTCTTCATCCTTCTGTATTTCTGCCCCCATGCCCCCCCCCGCACCCCCCCGTGCATGGTTGGACCCAAAGTTCTTTGGCTGCAGCTCACCAGTGGGAGGGAATTAGCAAGCATGGCCTTTTCCATGCTTGAGGAGCAGGAAAGATGCATAAAAGTAGCCATCCTCTCAGGAATTTTAATGTGTTTATTATACTGGTTTTCATTTTTCCAGAAGTATGGTAGGGTGCAAAGTTTACTTCTGTCTTCTCTGCCCTTTATGCAAAGACTAAGGGGCTACAGAAAATGAGCAGAATGACTCTGTGCATGCGTGTGGCTGACAAGCTGTCTTGATGCAGTTAATATGAATGGATATTAGTATAGTGGCATGAATTGTGTCAGGGAATTGGAATACTATCAGCATCTGTGAGTGACTGCAGTACTGCATGGCAGTGAAGACAGTGGGATGATCAACCTCTGAGCTGACCAGGCTGATGCAACCAGCAGATCATAGAATCATAGAATCATAGAATCAAAGAATCAGTAAGGTTGGAAAAGAACTCTGGAGATCATCTAGGCCAACCACCCTGCTCAAGCAGGGTCACCCAGAGCATGTTAGACAGGGTTGTATCCAGGTGGGCTTTGAATATCTCCAGACAAGGAGACTCCACAACTTGTTCCAGTGCTCTGTCACTCTCACAAGGAAGAAATTCACCCTCATGTTCATGTGGAACTTCCTGTGCTTCAATTTCTGCCCATTGCCTCTTGTCCTGTCACATGGGACAACTCAAAAGAGTTTGTCTACATCCTCTTGACACCCTCCCTTCAGGGACTTACACACACTGATAAGATCCCCCTTCAGTCTTCTCTTCTCCAGGCTAAACAGGCCCAGCTCTTGCAGCTGTTCCTCAGAGGGCAGATGCTCCAGTCCTCTGATCATCTTTGTAGCCCTATGCTGGACTCTCTCCAGTARCTCCATGTCTCTCTYGKMCTGGGGAGCCCAGARCTGGAYRCAGTACTTGAGATGAGGCCTCCCCAGGGCTGAGTAGAGGGGCAGGATCACCTCCCTCAACCTGCTGGCAACACKCTTCCCAGTGCACCCAAGGAGACCATTGGCCTTCCTGGCCACAAGGGCACATTGCTGGCTCATGGTCATCTTGTCATCCACCAGMACTCCCAGGKCCTTCTCTGCAGAGCTGCTTTCCAGAAGGCCAACCCCCAGCTTGTACTGGTGCCTAGGGTTATTTCTCCCTARGTGCAGGACTCTGCACTTGCCCTTGTTGAACCTCAGGAGGTTCCYCTCCRCYCAGCTCTCCAGMCTGTCCAGGTCTCTCTGAACGGCAGCACAGCCCTCAGCTGTATSAGCCTCTCCTCCTAGCTTGGTATCATCATCAAAYTTGCYGAGGAGGCACTCTGTGCCTTCATCCAGGTCATTGAGGAAGAAGTTGAACAGGATGGGACCCAGTACTGAGCCCTGGGAGACTCCACTTGACACAGGYCTCCAACTAGACTCTRCACCACTGGTGACAACCCTCTGAGCTCTGCCTTTCAGCCWGTTCTCAATCCACCTCATGCCAATCTCTAAGATTGATCCTGTCCCTCTTCTCAGCCCTGGTGAGGCCTCATCTTGAGTACTGTGTCTAGTTCTGGGCTCCCCAGTAAAAGAGAGACACGGAACTACTGGAGAGAGTCCAGTGTAGGGCTACGATCAGAGAATGACATGCCAATCTCGAAGACCTATTGGAAAAACAAGTATCTGATTTTGGAGGAAAGGTAAAGGAACAGGAGGCAGTGGYGTGAGCTGCTTTGCATGCAGCAGGGCTAGCTGGGCTGCAGGTATTTGTAGCAGCAGTAAAGTTCAGTGCAGGGTATAGGACCAGCTTTCCGTCACTCARGAGAACAAACTGGTCTCTGCCAAATTAATACAAAAGGAATATGCACTGATTAATTATTTAGACTTTAACACTAYAAAGGAGTTTAAAATATACCTGGAAAATGATGTCTTGATGAATATGTTTCAGGTGGGGAGACAGCACTGTTACCTTTATATTTTGGATGGGAAGCCACTGGTCTGAGTGGCCTGTGGTCATGTTCTGTGCTGGAACAACCTCATGGGAGGATGGAGGAGACTAATGAGGGAGTGAGCTCTTCATCACAGGCTCCTTCTTTCTCTAGCTGGGAGAAATAAAGCATTTTTTTTTAGTCTAGGTTTTATAAGTTTTTCCAAGTGCGACTGGAAATGCAATGGAGCTGAGACAGGGAATTCCACAACTGAACAAAGCTGCCTTAAAAGAAGGAATATTTGATAAGGCTGAATTCTGTGAAGAGAGAGCAGAGGCTGTTACCATCACAGACATTTYGGTACAGATGACACAGAAGAAAGAAGTCAGGTTATGTAAAGAACCTTTGTGCTCTTTACATATATAAGTTATTTACATAAATAATTTTCCTGCCTCTCCAGTTTCACTGAAGTGAAAATGAAGCAATTTTTGAGAGTGAGGAAAAGAAAAAAAAAAAAAAACAAAAAGGAGGAGCAACTTTTTCTTTCTTCGGAAAGCATGATGCTGTGCTTTAACTCTTTCCTGAACTCATCTGACAAGCTCAGGCTCCTTGTGGGCTCTCCGGACTTCAAAACAGAATGTATTTTCTTTAGCAGACCCTGGTGAGCCACTTCTTTAACCTGATACGTCTTCTRGGCTGGCAGAGGGAAGCTCTGCTCACAGTCCTTATGAAATTAGCATGAAGTGACTCTAGATGAAAGATACACTAAGTGCTACTGATCATGTACTCTCTGCAGGACCAGGAAAGACCAGCTGGCAGTTCTTAAGCCTTACTTACTACATTAAGGAGGTGCCAACCTCCTTAATTATTGCCATTGTTATTACTAGCTTTTTCAAAACATGACTGGCTCCAAAATCCTGGTGATGCCAAGAGCTCAGCTACTCCTGTTATTGAGAGCTTTCCAAGTTTAAGCCAAAAATTTCCTCCCTTGACTCTAGGCTTTTTTTTCCCCCTTTCTAAACACTACAGATGAATGAAAGGCTCCATTCCTCYGTTTGTTTTATTTTCTCCAGAACAGAAAAACTCCAACTTCAAACTAAGGACGGAAGAGGGGGAGGAGGAGGAGCAAGACAGCTGCATGTTAAGATACGAGGACTGGAGGTGCCTYGAGACTTCTGCCTCCTGTTCCCCAAGGAACTGTGTGATTGAATGGCTGATGATCAGCCTCATTACCCTCGGATAATCTGCCAATCATCTCTTCAAACCCTTGCACCTGCACATTGAAGTCTGCAAAAAAATTCCATTATTTTTACCTGTGTTTGCTAGTGGGAACCACAGGAGGGGCCTAATTTGGCTCCTGCATTGATGTGGTCTGTAGGAAAGACCCATCAAAAGGGATGCYGTCTCATCCTGGGGTGTTTGTGCTCTCTCACCACAGCAACGCTCACAAAATGAGTGCTTCATGCTCTTCTCCAACATATTTAGGTAGTGATGCTTCCCATGGCAAGAGACAGCACCTTCTTCCTTCTACTTTGGRCCCATCAGGTCAGGCTGGGATAAAGTCTTTCTCTTTAGTATCTTGTAGCTGGAAAGTAGCTATAACTTTGGTGCAGCAAGAAGTCCACATGGTTACAAGCAACYATCTCTATGGAAATACTTTGACTTGCAAATAACATAGGAAATTCCAAGGTCCGATTTAAACCTCTACGGTTAATAGGGTCATAGGATCAAAGAGCTGCAAGGTGTTTGTGAAAAAGCTTGGAAGTTCCATAAGCTTCATGCATTTATGTACAACTATCCTCTCACCCTAGGTGAAGCTAACATGTGTGAGCAGCAGAATATGTGCCTAGAGTAGTGTCCTCCCCCACCCCTCCCTGCAAGCAGCATGCAACACATGGTGGAGAGCAGAGAGAACAGTCTGCAGCAACCCATAGATTGCAAATTGCTCACAGAAATCATGTCTCGTCTTTCTAGACAACAAACCCCTTGTTAGAAATCAAGATAACCTGTGAATTAGGCGAAAAGGATATGCTGGGTGAGCCACTCACACCCATTTCCTCTCTTGCCTGTGGTATTTTCTATGCCTTTCCTTGCTATTTTTGATGTCTTTTCCCTAGCTTTCAAGAGGTCTTCAGAAAAGCAGAGATGTGGATAYTGTATCTCCCATCGCTACTCAGCCACATCGAAGTCTGAGACACTTCCCTACGAACTTTCAATATCATAAATATAATACACAYGTAAATTAAATCACCCTGAAGGCATTTGGCAGAATGCTAATAACAATCTGGCTAGCAGGAAACCTTCCTATTTGCCAGCTTATCAAAGACAGAGATGGACAGAAATTAATTGTTTTCAAGCGCCTTYCAGGCAGGCAGAGGGAACAAGGTCACTAAGACCTTTAGGAATTTGAAGGTACCTGGTTYCTCCTCTCCATTACTGTGGTGCTTCTCAGTGGAGCTCTGTTCCTGCTGCTRTGTGCCAGCTACTCAGCCAAGACCAATTGTAATTACAAGGGGATGGATGTTACTCCATAATTATGCAGCAAGAGTCATTTTGTGGTGASCTCTACTTTCAGTTCCTGCCAACCTCTCTATACACCTGTACATCTCTATGCATCTTGTTGGGTTGAAATTTCTTATACTCCRTTTTCACCGAACAGAAAATTTTGGAAAGTTTCACAAAAAACAAAGCAGTTTTTGGCTTTGTAATAGTGAATAAATGGGCAGTTTTTGTTTTCCACAGAAGACTGCAGTCTTCTACTGTGACATATAATTCAAAAGCTGCTCCCTCTGAGGACTATCAATTGACATTCATTCAGGCTTCAAACAAGAGAAGAGCTGCTGACAAGTTTCAAGCAAATCATGTCGTAAATAACGGAATTATGAACCTTTAAAATGGGACACTGAGCCTGCTCTGCAGTGCACTTTTCCCTGTTATACTTCTCTTTCATTCGTATTTCATTTTTTTCATGGGTTAGCAGCTTAACAACAGGGCCATGAGGATCAGGGAATTGTTAGACAGTTGTACTTAACAGAAATGATAACAGCCCTTCCAGAAAAAGTTTCTTGAGCAGAATGGTTGAAAGGTTTGCCTGRCAATTCCCTAATACCAAGTTCCCCTCAGGCTGTCAGATAAAGAGTAACAAAGGGTTTTGGTCAGGGCTGCATACTCTGATTTTGCCATAGCTGAACCCACTCAGGTCCCAGGTGATGGCTCAGAAGTAACGCGATTAACTTTGCTCCATGCAGTATGGCTGCACAGCAAATGCAATCTTATACTCCCTCAGCACAGCATGCACAGAAAAGGAGGCAAATTAAAGCACTGAGATTTAGGAAATGCCAGCACTGAGTCCAGTGTTTCTCTCAATGCCTGTACGTGTGCTATAATATAATCTTTATGGGCTCATATCTCATGTATTTCATCAGGCCACATCCCACTTAATGCACCAGAAGGGTCAAGTTCCTCCTGGAGTCCATATTGCTCTTCTTCATTGGGGACCCTCAGTTACTTAGTAATTGCAAGACTGTATTTTATACATGTCTTTCTACAGACATCAGCCAAGATTTCTACCTTTCAGTGAAGAATTCATAGGGACCAGAGGGCATGTTAATAAATAACTCAGGTTTTCTACTTAGGATGATCATCCTAATGACTTCTGTACCACTGTTCCTTTTTTTTTTTAGCTGTTGGAGTGGGGTGCTGTCAGTGCTCTGGTGCTCAGCTTTTCCCTTGTGTTCTTTTTGTGGAGGTTTTATCTCTAACTTTGTATATGTTCAAAAGCAGAGAGGAAAGGCAGATAGAGAACAAGGAAAGAAAATCCTGCCATATGGAATCCCATTGACTCCTGGAGCTCTTGACAACACTTTTCCAAAATCTAGCCCACTCTAGACACTGATTCAGAGAGTACAAAGTTGGTRTCCAGATTGCACCAGGCACATCCATTCTGCAACGCACAGGCACGTGTGACACCTATGCCAGGAGCTATTGCTCCTTCTCTGGGTAAACCCTTTCAGCTCTGCCTGTGCCTTGCTGTGTCAGTACCACACACACCTCAAGGGCCTTCACAGCATGCTATCACTGTGTGCATCAACTCCTTCGCTTGTTGAGGAGGCAGCAGAAAGCTCTCTTGAAGGCAGTAGAAGGCTCTGGGAAGTGCCAGGCAGGGGGAGAGACCAAATAGTTCCTTTGTCTAAAGGGCCACCATCTGATGATGGGCATCAGCATCAGCTGTGTCTCAGCCATTCCATTCCGCTTACATGGCTGCTGCTTCCCTGGGTTGCTGAATATTCAGAAAYCCTGGACTAGTGCCTTCACTACTTCTCTATCCAAAAAACATTTTCTCGTAGAGAAGAGAATGTGTTTCAGAGACACCCACAGCACAGAGTAAGGAACCTTGAAACAGATTCAGTGATACTGCATACTTCTGACCACCTCTGGGGACACCTGGTTTTGGCTCTAGCAGAAAGACCAATTCCTTTATTCCCAATGGAGTCAGCAGACATGGCAGATGACAAAGGACAGTACCAGTCCAGTGTTGAATGGCATTCTGGTTGCTATCTGTTCCTGCTGAGGTGGCCTATCCACATGTGTTCTCCTGGAAGGGTGAGGCTGTGTCCAGGAGCTGAGACCTTTCTGTTCAGAGTCCTCCCCAGAGGTGACAGAGGGAGCAGCCCTCCCTTCTCCCCCCACAGTAATGCTGATGTTGTGGCCAGTGTGAGGGTAATCAGAGACAGGCCCAAGGGCAGGCACCCAGGCTAATGTCCGGATGAGAACTGAGTGAAAGGCATGAACAGGGACAGTTTTTGCAAACAGGGCCTGTGTCAGGGACATTACAGTCCCTTAAATCTTAAATGTAAATAYGATGAAGCTGGAAACTAAGGGCTAAGCATATATTCAAAGGAACTCCAAAGATGCTGCAATTCATATGTCCAAACTGCTCAAGGCTTAGCAAACTGAAGAAAGTCTCTGATCTCCCTCTGGAAGACCCATGGACATATCACTTTAGGACTGACCCTCATTCTTTCTTTATTCTCAGCTGAAATCACCTCTTTACCAAGAATTTTCAGTCTGTTTCCAGGTGATGTCCAGAGGRGAAACGGTGATCGTTTATGGAGCCTGAGCGTGTCATCCTATCCCTGTGGGCCCCACAATCTTTACAAAGAAAGAGCTGAGGTTTCTTCTAGAGGAGGGACTTCCATTGATAAAGAATAGCCAAAACAGTGATTGTTAACCCTAAACACGGTATTTAACCCTAAACACTGTATTCCCACTGTGTTGTGGGAAGGGAGAGTGGAGAAATAGGAACACMGAACCTGCTTCCCTTGGACTTGGTCAGAAGCCTACTTTGAAGAACGAGAGGCCTGCCCTCTCACCACTTACCCTGCCCTGATGATCAGCAAAGGGTGCACTAAACAGCTGCTTTTAAAGGGAGCTGCCATCTGAAAGGAAAATGTACCCATCCAACATGCTTGTGGGACAGCTCTGAGTGTGGGCTGCTGAAGCAATGTTTTATTAACTAGCTGCCAGGCTGGGGGCTGATGCATGTGGCATGTGGGTTCACTGCAGAGATTAAATCTAGCAGATTTAACACGCTCACAACAATTAGGCAAAGACATCACCTGGTCCTCAGCCGGGCCTGGCGTAACCCACACTAAGCGTGCAATCTTCTGAGCTGTCTCCCCTTTCCCTAGCTCCCTGGTAGTTAGAGCTGTTGCTCTACTCTCTCTTCTCCTTTCTAGTCCCATGTCTGACCAGTCTGCAAACAAGTCCCAGACTAGGATAGAAGCTGTAGTACTATGCTGCAACCAGAGGCTATGCTGCTGAAAAAGGCCAGGCTGTTAAAAAAATCCTTGTCACCAGGCTCCCCCACCCCATAGCCACAGCTCGATGCTGCACCTCATTCCCCATCACCATGCCCTGGCATGTAGAAAACAAAGAAATTGGAAAAGCCAGCTCAGAACCTGCTGAGCTGCAAATGGATGAAAAGGGGATTTTATCAGAGCTAGATTAAATGATATGCCATGATAAACCCCTGGCTCCAGGGCTCATCTGAATATCTGGAATCTGCGCTCTGGTCCAGCACCCAATGGAGTGTGTATTACACCCACAGGCTTTGTTGTTTTTCATTTAGTTCCCCAAATTACTTATTTTTCTGCAATTTCACAATATATGGGCAAATTTACCTGTAGAACTAGCACCTCCAGCACCAAGCTACTGCTCATCTGTAGAAAGCTAGGCACATTAATACAGAAGCTGACACTGGGTGACAAGCTGTGGAGTGAACACTGAATTAAAAAAAAACTACTTTCATTGTAGTTGTGCAATAAACAAACAACCAGTGGCAATCACGAGCAGCCCTGTCAGCAAGAGAGTCTTCAGCAGGTCAGCCTTTCCCTGATTTACCCATGGTAACATCCCATCGCCAGACCATGCTACTAGCCCTGGTATTTGACATTGATGAGATCTGAGCATTTCTCTTGGGTTAAGCACAGGCTGAAGTTCTGTGTCGGTAAGGGGGAGAGAGCAGGGAAGTTCAGATCCTGCAGCGCTATAGCACAGAGACCGTTGCACTTTTATGGGCATACACATGTTCATGTCTGTGTCTCTATTGCATGAAAGGGTTGAGCAAACAAATTCCATGACAAGGATGCTCTTTGCCAACCTTCAGTAACCCTGAGTAAGTGCAGGAAATCTTATCTGCAGAGATAGATAAGGTTTTAAAATTACACTGCAACATAAAATTCTCTTGAAAGCATCACGGTGGTGTTTTATCATGGCATTTTGCTGAAAACACATTGCTATTGTTTAACAACAATCATATCAACACATACACAAGTTTTTATATGTATTTATCCAAAAGTTCCATTTCTGCTTTCATTTGCCTGGTATTAGAAATTACATTATGCACATTTCCAATAGYATTCAAGTTTTTTTTCATGAGAGAACTATCAATAGCTTGATGCATTTTTATGTGGATCACTTTTTCAGTAAAAATATTTTTAAAACTTTAATTTCATTTCTTATCTTTTTCAGCATAGTGCAGTCATAAAGCACAATAACCAGGATAAAGTCTATGCTATCCTGCACTGGAAAGCACATGGATGTGAAAAATTCCTGTAGCAACTTAGTGAAAACTCCTGTTGCACTTAGTGCAAACTTTCTTAGCTTGATAAGAAGAGTGCAACAATGGAGTAGAATGAGAGAAGATAAGAAAAAGGGAGGTTGCAACTAGAAAAGAGCAAACCAAGTTGGAGGAGGAATAGCGATAAATAGGCACTCTCAGCCTTGCTCCATATCAGGAAGGACCTCATCTAGTTCTTCTCCATACCTTATGGAAAGACCAATTCACTCAGCAGCTGTGTGAAAAGAATTAGGGACTTGGATGTGATTTGGATGGCAGGTTTCCATTCACACCCTACCTGCTTTGCCCAAGATCTGTGCAAGGAGGCACCTGGCTGCTAAGCACTTGCAGGGATTTGCATGGGATAGCTGCCCTACAGCCTGCCTAACAGTTCCATTTCAACCAGGTTTGCAGGGCCAGGTTTGGCCCATCTYCATAAGAAGGAATTTATCTCTTGACTCCCTTTGGCACTGGACCAGACTCCAGTGTAAGTGTCCGCACAGATGTCTGGTGGCAGAAGTTTCATTTGCCCGTGTCCTGAAAGCCTTACAGAATCAGCAGATCAGTATACAAAACAAAGCGTGGAGATCTAGAAATCTGCATGCACATACATCTGCATTTTTCTACAGCTGATATTTATGTAACCTGTACTTCTGCAACCTTGTCACTGCCACGCTGTACATAGTGAAGGTGCAGATCTGTGATGTACACCTTGGCTGCAGGAGAGYGACTGATCTTGGCAGCCTGACCCTGGAAGATGGAGGCAACATGCACATTTAATGAATGACAAACCCACTGCTACACAGTGGAATGCTACTCAGGACTGGGCAGCTGGCCAAGTGATCCAGTGTATGCACTGCACTTAGGATGCCAGTTGCACTGTAGGATAGCAGTTACTATCACTGCGTGAGGATAATGAGCATAACTGATAGGTTAAATATGAAGCTAAAGCATGGCTTCTCTTTTTACCACACAGCTGACTGTGAGACTAAGGTCAGCCAGCCCATCACTGGCATGACATCTCTGGGGCAGGAAACAGCCAGGGACTGGTGCAGACATTTCAAGTGTGTTGCCCTCTCCAAGGATGCTGCAGGTAGGAAGGAGCCTCTGAAACTGAGTCTTCAGTTCCCTAGTTGTAGCAGCTGTCACAGAGCAACCTCAGTACCCTGCAGGATCTGGCTGGCTGTTGCATCCTTACCCATGGCAGGAGTCCTTCCTTGGCCACTAAAGTTCGCTTGTGCAAGTGGATGTTGTAATTGCTGTTGCTGTTGTTAYTATTATTATTTGTTGGCTGCATTTCAGTGCCCTGGAATCATACTGAGTGCTTGTTCTGTTGTTTCAGTGGAAGACAGACATCAAAATGCTTTGTGGGTCTCTCCTTAGTGCTTCCCCAAGGATTACAGTTTCCCCAAGGAGCTGATGATCTCCTGTGAAGAGGRTACATTCTGTTGAGTGCCCTGGAGGCTGCTGGGTGTTCAATGTTTCCCTGTCCTCCTAAACAGTTTAGCTGTGGCCTGAGCTCCAGGAGGGGTAGGAGAGAGGACGTATTCAATCCTTAGCAGCTGCAGTTCATGACTATTCATTAGCAAGATTCTTAACAGAATAGTGATCATGTTTTTAGTATGATTAGTGAGACATGCAGATACATTTGTTAGCTGCTTTTATAGCAATGCCAGACAGAGCATAGGTCATATTAAATGTTCCAGGGCTGGTAATAATTAAGCAATAGTATGCATCTGCGGCTGTCAAAGGGTGACAACAGGCAAGGCAGATGCTGCCAGGAGATGAGTCTAGGCAATGGAAAAGGATTTTCTCCCTTAGTAGCCTTTTTTTTTTTTCTTAATTATCATTCATAGATTTGGGAAGGATGGTTAATGATGGAACAAAGCAAGCCATATGTTTATGCAATTATCAGCTCCACCTCACCTACTGATTCATGGAAGAGAAGCATGAAGCCCATAAGGTAACAAACTATGAGGAAGCCCRGGTAGACTTAGGCATGGCAAAGCTCTTACCTAGCCAGGACTGTCTGCAGACCCTGCAGCTTTGGAGTGTTTGCTGCAATGGAACAGGAGAGGCTATAGAGTTGGAGGTCTGCTGGGGTCGGCATGCTTCATGCTAGGGGTAGATCTTACCACCTGGTTGCATCAAGGTGCTTTTTTTTTTGTTTAGATGCACCAAGTGGTCAGACTACCTGTCTCATTACTCTATCCTGAGCACTACTTACACCTTCCAGGTTTTGTCTTCCAGGCCACTCTCTGTTTGTATTTTTCTGTTTCTTTTACTCTTTCTCTCTGCATTTCTCTTTCCCTCTAGTTCCAGAGTTTAGAGCTGGCCTTGGTAAAATCCCTTCAAAATACTCTCATTTGTTGAGAACGTCRTACTAGTTTTGAGATCTGTTGCTTTCATCCAACACTCATTGTATTTACACACAGACTTTACCGGCATTGGTTAGAATTGGTTTTAATCCAAATCTGTAAAGCATGATTAGCCTGGCTGTTTTATCCTATCAGCCACATGTGTGCTATCCTCTGCAAATGAGAACAGGTTTGTTGATCAAAAGCTGTTTTCCATAAAAACATGTTGACTGGACTTGATAATATTCCTAGCTTTTAATTTGTTACTAATTAAATTCTGTATCAGCTTTGCAGTTACTCTGCCAAGGACTGATATCTCTAGAGAATGCTATGCTGCAAATTTGTCTGTGGCACACTTAATTTATATTAAGTGGCCCTTTGTTATTCTTTAGTCACCCAGTGATATATTGAATGTGACCCTCTTTTTCCTGTTTGTCAGAATCCAGGCGTGTAATTCTTCTTACACGATAGCTATAATGTTCAGCCTACACATCCTGAGATATACCTATCTTGGATCACGATCAACCCTTTTTCCTGATATGAGTACATTACCAAATCTGCTTCCCTTGTGGAACTTTAATGGGAGTTAGCAATGCCCTTTGTCTGCTCCCCGTCTTCTAATCTTATCTAAAGTGAGCATACCTTACACAGCCATGAGAATCAGCTGCTTTACTCRTCTTGTGCACCAGTGTAGGCATGTTCTAGGTTGCTATGTGGTCATATGGGTCATGGCATTGTCTTCATGTCTCTGGGTGCAGTTCCTTCTTCATTAACTTGTCTGCATCCTGTCCYCAAAATCAGTGTCCTTGAGAGACTGTACACTTCCTTACCCAGCTTCCCTATCTTCAAATCACCATATTTTTGTTAGGTTGGCAAAAAAGGGATTTTTTTTCATCCATTTTAATCTTCCTGGACAGTCACTAAGTTTCTACAGTCCCTCTCTTAAAATTTTCACCACATTTCTATTTGTAGTTTTTATTTTTCTTTTCTTTGGCAAACCCCTCCTTGCATTGCATTTAGGAAGCCCACATATAACTCGTAGCAGGGCCACCCAAGCWCTCCTGCTGGCAGTGCTGATCCTGATAGTGAACTGGGGCTAAGCAACTGAAGACATTATAATTACATTGTGAAGAGACTTGAAAGCTTCTGTTGTTAAATATTTAATTCTGTAAGAGGAAAAAGACCCTGAATGTTAATTCTGTGATGGATGTCTTGCTCGCCTGTGAATGCGCTGAGAGCTTCCTCTTACTTTCCAGACAAAGTGGCCATGCATATTCATTATGTTTCCTCCAGGGCTTGTCTCCTTTGTGATGTTGCCAGGAACTACTCACTGGGAGCTCAGATAAGTGAGGAGGCTAGTGGGGCATTCGGAGGGATAGGGGATGTGCTGAGAGCAACTGTCAGATCATTGTTGCAAATGATGCAATTGTAATGGAGAGCTTTCAGGTTGTCAGCACTGCTCAATGTGTGACTGCAGTCCAGAGACAGACCTGAGTCAGCTTCCGTCTTGGTTGCCAGGAATGGGGAGATAGAGTTGTGCGGGCTTTAGCATGGACTGAATGTGTGCACCAGCATACTGAGCTCCATGCTCAGAATGCACTGAAGCAAATGGTTTGTTACTGTCACTGCATCATCTCAGAATAGCATGACTAGTGCAGCCCTCAACCTCCTTTGGATATTGCAGTAAGCGAGAGGTACAAATACTGTGTGAAGATTTGGGCAGTCCTCTTCTCATTTTTCTCTGGTGGATTACCCAGAAGAGCCGTATCAGAACAGTAGCATTGTTCTACAGAAAGTCCTGAAGTTGCAAAATTGGTTTGCATCTAATGTCCACATGGAAACTAAACCTTTGAGCTATATTTTAGAAACACAGGCCATCAGCATATTTGGAATTTGAACTTGGGGTTGTGTCTTCTGGGGAGAAGTGGTGTGAACAATAAAGATTCAAATGCTGACACAAATGCTGTTGAAGTCCCTCCTAAGCTTGGCTCATTATGATCTGGATAGCCTGTAGAACTGACTTAACTTTATGAATTTTATTCATGGTCTCAATTTTTGCCCTTTCTATGTTACTCCTATTTGTGGCCAGGGGTAACTTAAGGGACTGAGAAAAAGCTTTGCAGCCTGCCACTGCAGGGGACTATAACACAGCATCTACTGATACTGGGCTGTTCCCAAGTGAGACACTTTGGAGGCTAGGCTSATCCTGCTGAACAAAGACAGAAGAAATGAGGATGAACCTCACTGGGATGGACCTCAAACAAGCTTCTGAGCAGTCAATCTCATTTAAAGTCCCTGTTTTTTACATTGATGTGGAGAGGGGTTCTGGCTGTCATTTCCAAAACACTTGCTCTTTAAAAGAGCCAGTGCTGCTATTGGCTACTTCTCTTGGGAGAAGATAYGTGAGGCTGCAGGTGTCCTGTGCTTCCTCCTCTGTCAGTGGAGAGAAAGAGATCAATTTTTGAAATTAATTTTTTTTATACAGTAGGAACTCCCTGGTTCTCTGATCAGAAGATAAAAATACTATAAAATTTTAATAAACATGTTTCTCCACTGATGTTCTGATTTTTTTTATTTTCTCCTTTGCAGTGACAGCATCTCATAGAAAATGTATGTTTACTACTTCCTCTTATTTTTATTCCAAAATCTTAATTYTAATTGAAAAAAGGTTTTGAAAGAAAATTCTGAATCAAGCTTAATTTACTATAGCCAACACCTTGTCTTAGCTGGGAGGCCAGCTGTGACAGCTTGCCTTGACTGATTCAGCAACCAGTGCTTTATGTGCAAGCAAATGTGTACCTGGGGCAGAGGAAGAGACATACGCTGTGAAACAGCGTAGCTATATTGATTTCTAAGCAATCTTGCCCTGCACTGTTCTTGCTCAGTTCAGTAAATCCCCCCAATACACATATACACATACACTTCACTAACACCCACATGGAGGTGTCTGGATGCTARAGGCAACTGGTTAGTCCTCCAGGTCAGTACTTGCACAGATACAGGAACAAAACAGGAAGTAAAAGGGTTTATCATCCTCCTGACCCAGCAGGTATCTGGAAATTCTTCCATTTACACCATCTGGTTCTGAGAGACTGGGATCTGAGATTGATTCTGCAGATGGGGCAGTAGCCAATGCTGGTATTTGTTTTGTTTTCACTTCTGGAATAAGTGATGTGCCTTTGGGTTCCCTCTTCTTGCTTCCCCCAATGCTCCCTCTTTGGAAATACTCTCTGATGTAGTTGCATGACCTCACTCACCAAACAGCCTGATACCCTGACTGCAGCCTCTGCTTGCCTGCAGCATGGCTYCTGAGACCACAGTTGCACGTAGTTCCCGAGAAACACCACCAAAATACATTAGTGGTTTCCTTTAGCCAAGATCAAGTGAGGAGGCAGGCTTTCCTCCAAACTGCAGACTGTCTGTTGCACAGTCTTGAATGCAGTAGTCTAGAGTGTGGGAGCACCAGGAATGGCTTAAATTCATTTAAGCYATGCACTGAAAAGGGATTTGGACCTGGGCTCTGTCCTTTTACCAGAGCCCTACTTGTTAGTGTATGACTTCAGGCTTTGTGCATACAGCCTTCAGGAAAAGAACAGAATGGACACGTTCTCATGGATGGAGTGATGGACATAAAGTTCCCCACTGACCTGAATGAGCCAAAGGAAGGAAGGTTTATGAACATGGAGAACCCTAAAGCCAGTGAGAAAAGGTCAGTACTGCCTGGTGAAGAGAACTGTTGTTTAGGCAATAGCATTYACTTTCCTGTTTCTCAGCCATCACAGTGCAGTCCTGGCTGGAGAATGCTTGTGCAGGATGTGCTGCTAGGGCTACAGAAGTATGTACACAAAACATGTTTATAGCTTGTGGAGCTACCCACAAAACAGTGATCTTTGATGATCCACTGTGGTTGCATAGAGAGGCTGCCCCCCACAGAGCAGGATTGCGTAGCAGGGCTCCTGCACCAAGTGCAGTAAGACTACATGTAAGGGTGCATATCTTTTCCAGCAGACATTGCCTTTGGTCCTCTGGATGGTGAATGTGCACGGAGGGAATGTCTGCAGGAGTTGGCATGACCTCTTCTCACAGTGTGAGAGCAGCTAAGGGAGTTTCTGAGGCCACATCGATACTGCTCTTGTTCCTCTCCAGGAGGTCTAGCCACCCCTTACTTTTGCCAGAAGTGAATGGTATGCATGCAGAGAGGGAAATSGCCCCAGAGAGTCTGACCAAAAGAGAGCTTGAGGAGCCTGCAGGCTTGCAGTCAGCTTTGGTGAGACAAAGCTGTCTTGTGGACTGTGCGAACTCTGGAAGGAATTGTCAGACGGAGTGAGGGTGAATACAGCAGAGATTATATTCTGACTCAARGTTAGTTTTGATTTATTGTTCTTAGGAACCTTTAGCACAGCAAAGCTTTTTGAGTTCCCTGCAACAAACATTCTTTGTTTTGCTGCCTTTATAAATCACCTTAGCGTGCAGAAATGTAAGAATAGAAAATGTTAGTCTAGAATAAACAATCGCTAACCAGTGAGAAAAAAATAATCAATATTCATAAGATAAAACACCAGTGTAAAGAGAGCAATGATAATAAAGAAGAATAGAAACAAATCAAGACCCAAGGCTCCCAAAATCTTACTGCTAAAACAAATGCCATCTGAAGCGCATGTTGCCCTGGACTGTGCAGTTGTCAGGGGGTTTCAGCAAATAGCAAGGGGCAATGACCCTGTATGCAGCAGGGCTCASGATGGCACCTTGGCTCAATTTGATCTGTGCAGAAGATGTGCAGAAGAATGAGTCTGATGCTTTTCTACCTAGAAGAGCTGGGACTCTGCCTTAGAGAGCAAGAACATGAGGCAGGAATAGGGGTAAGAGTGATCTAGGGGATTTCAGCTTGGGAGGACACGCCTGGTGAAATGCTGCATGAGAAAGAGAAACGTGGGCTTGTCCAGAGTCATCTGAGATGGGAGAAGGCAGGAAAGAGGGACTGCAAAGTTTTATAGCAGCGTGAGTAACTCCAGTGCTAGATGAGAAGTGGGTGGAGACATTGTCACTACCTCTGTGCTACTGGCACTCAGTTCTGTGAGGACACAGAAGAGTAGAGTAGGCTGTCTGCACATCTTGTAACATGTATGGCCAGGCATGCTGGTCCCTATGGGTGGCCTTGCTTCTGGAACCTGTTCGCAGCTGAGGAGCCCTCTTGCAGCCATGGGAGGTGACCCTCTCTAGAACTTGGGACTGGTTCTGGCAGCAGCAAGACACTGGTGAACAGGGTACTTCAGGGAAAGTAGTGAGCAAAGAGGAACATTCTTTATAGGAAGACTGACAAGAATGAAACCATGACTGTTGACTACTGGATCAACTGGGAACCAGTAAGCTGTGTAAGCTGGCAAGCAGGCTGTGTAGAACAGGGAGAACATTGGTTGAGGACTGTGTATTTTTTTCTGCATTAGGATGGTTTATATCTGAAACTAGCAAATGTAGACTAACTGGAGTGGTATAGGGGCAGAGGCCTCTTTGATTCGAGAATGTCTCCACCTAGGACCCTTGAGAGCTCCCTAAGGGAATGCCCTCTCTCARGGCAGGGTGTGTGGTGAGAGTGTGGGGATGGGGGCAGCCTGCATATCAGGTACATTGGCCATGTAAGAAGGATGGTTCTGATAAAGTCATGAAGGTTGCAACTGGCATGTTTGGAGTGTAGGAGTGGTGCAAATGCTTGAGGTGGGTTACTCAGGAGTCCATTTCCTCTTTGCTCACTTGCAGAAGCATTGCCCAATCCCATCAATAGCAGGAGACACAGCACACCACCAAACCAAGCGTGGAATCCCTCTCATCTAAGAGTTCATCCACTGTGCAGCATACCCATCTGACCTTGTCACCATGCCTCTCCAACCCCAAGACATCATAGGCGGTCAATGGGGCCAGGGGTAGAAGAAATCTCATCCTCATGTTGACAGTATGTCAGATGAGTCAAGTCCAAGAGCCTCTTTATCTCCCCTAACTAAAGGGAATATTGCATCTCAGATCCTGCACTCAGAACTACCCTTCTCTAGTGTCCAACTCTATGTAGCTTTCGCGTAGCTAGAGGCGCATTCAAGTGCATGCTGTGCTGTGGCATCTTGGGCCTGGCCATCATCTCCAGGGAGATGTGGCATTGAGGAGGCAGTGGAAAGTGGCCAGATGTTGCTGTACTTCTGTGGAGGAACAGCTCTGTAACTATGAGGGCTGGAAGGAAATAGTCATCCAAGATCAAGGGGCAAGGTGTGGGAGAGGAGACTGGAGAGCAGGACAGCTGTATCCAGGGAGGCATCAGAGAGTAGAGGAGAGAGACTGAGAGRAACAGACAGAGATGCAGAAGAGAGCATTTAAGCTCCACAAACAAACATAGATAACTGTCAAACTTGGTGCCAGATAAATCACTAGAAACTCCCAACCAAGCAAGCACACACAAAGATCTCTATAAACAGCCTAACCCAGCAAACTCTTTTGAGGAAAAACYGGAAAACTTTGATCATTGTTGCCATGGTGATGTGATTTGGAATAAGTGTGGCAGAGTATTTTTTATTATCAGCCTTTGTCATAAACAAATAATCTGCTGTAGATTTAGAAAAAATGATGGAGCTGAGCTCACACCATCTAATCATCAGACATRGGGGCCCCATCTAATAAATCAAGGCAATAGGAAGATTGTAAATTCCACCAGAGGGCACCTGGTTAAACAAAGTGCAGGCATGGGAGACAGCGGGAGTGGGTGGGGAGTGAATTAACTGMAAGGTCTGGTCACTGTCAGCATTCAAATTCCAGTTTATGGGGACAGGCATCCCCAAAAGCCTTCCGGGAAATATCAGCTGCATACTAAGCAAGGCTAGCTGTTGTGAATGCAGCTGAGCTGGGGAGGTATTATACTGTGGCTCTTCCCTGGGAATATGGACTACACTCTGCCTTCTGTAACATCATCCAATAGTCTGAATCTAGTCAGAGGCGTGAGCAGACCCTGTCCTGCCAGAGATCCTAAATTGTTCCACTGGTGCACGTTGCTACTCCTGAGACACACTGGTTGCAACAGATGTAACCTCCTGAATATATGGTGGCGCTGTGGTCCTTGTGCATCCCTGCTTTCTGCAGCTTTCATTAAACTTCTTGATTCTGCCAGGTATGGACCAGCAGCAAATACTACCGATGAGAAAAATTGCACATCTGCTAAAGACACCTCATACTCAGGATTTTACACCAGATTGGCTTAAAAGGTGAGGTAATGATTGCGAGAATGAGCATGAAGTTTGTAACTGGTCTCTTCTGGGGTTAGTGCTCAGCGCCAGCCTTTGGATCCTTGCTGCATTATGAATCCCCAACCTGCACTGGCTGGCTGTGCGGAGCTTGTGACCACTGATGCTGGTGCATGGTATGCTAGGGAGAAAGGCTCCAAGAGCAGAGAAGAGGAGTGTGGGGAAGGGAAACACAGCTTTCACTGCTCCATCCTAAGATCTTGTTCCTGGTAGGACTGAGGTATGAGGTATTGTTGGAAAGGGTAGAGGAGATGCAGGGACTTGTTCCTTTCTGTAGAATACACCCAGTAGGTGAGCTAACTATTGTGAGCAGCAGCATGACTGCCTGATAGGAGCAAGCATCTTGACTGAAAAAGATTTGAATGTTCTATGATTTTGTAAGTATGTAATTTATGAAATGTCACCTTGGAGATTTAACAGTTCATACCAGGCCCAACATATCCATTTGTTTTCCACCAAAATCATGTCTACTAGCACTAAAAAGAAYCTATGGGTTACAGAGGATTTGGAGCTGAACATGAAAAATCAGTGAGTTCTTGCAAAAAGATAAACCACATACTAGGCTACGTTAAAAGGAATCTGTCCAGCAGACTGAGGGAAGCAGTCATCACTCTCTACTCAACACTGACAAGGCTGTACCAGGCATACCACATCCAGCTGTGGGATCCTCAGCTCTGGAGAAATCTGAGAAAGCCTGAGAAGGTCCAGCAGACTACCAGTCAGGCTGGGGTCTAGAGCACATGGTCTGTGGAAAGAGTTTGAGAGAGCTGGGCTTGTTTATACCAGTGACAAAGAGGCTACATAGCGATGTAAGAGCAGCCTACAACTACTAAAAGAAAAGATCCTCTCAGCAGTGTCAGACAATATAATGAGGGGCAATGGGGCAATGGGGCAATGGCTAGATTTTAGCTTGGAAGTTCAAACTGGACGTTAGGAAAAAATGTTCACCGGGAGTATAGGGGAGCTTTGGATTATGTCACAGACAAGCGGATCCTTGGAAGTTTTCCATATTTGGTAAGAGAAAAATACAGCTGACCTGATCTAGTGTTGGTAACAGCCTTGGTCTGAGCAGGACATTGAACTAAAGACCTTTAGAGGTCTATCTCAACTAATGTTTCTTGGATGTTATGGAACTGACCCTGAGGTCCAAACTCTAGATCGAGAATAGGCCTTTGTTTTTCAAGAACCTAAACTATGCCCTGGATCAATTTGATATATTGAAATTATGTCACATTTTCTTCACAGCCAGACATTCGGACTTGTTCTATCATTTTCTCTTCTGCTTTTATAAAAAATGCTTTAGGCAGGAGTATGCTAAAAAAATCACTGGAGTCTCCCAGCACAACTTCCAAATAACATCCAGAGACTAGACTAAAATTTGGATTAACATGCTGAAAACTAGATTATCAACATTTGTATTGCTAAAAGTTAGACGTTAACCTGGTGATCTTCACACTATGTTTACCACGGTGAATGAAAATCTACCTTGTATTGTAATTTATGCTACTGAAGATCATCTTCTAATTCCTGTGTCTCTATTATAACAGACCATCTGAAAGATTACAAGCTATTAAAAGTTCCTGGGCAAGCAGAATTTGGATTCAAAATTGGCCCCTCCAAAATGTCTACTTTTGTCCAAGGACATAAAGCAGCTGAATGATTTCAGAGCATTCCTGTCCCAAGCCTGATCCCAGTCCAAGCCAGGAAAACCTGGCTGAAGGTTGCAGGAAATCCTTTTTAAAGGTAGTAAAGAATTGTAAATATTTACATTCCTATTTTTAAAGTTTGTACTCCTGGCTCCATTTCTGACYTGTCCAGGTAAGCTATAACTCCCTCAAAGAACACCTCAAATTTTAAGATATTCATGCATATCTGCTGGACATCAGTTACCCAGCTTTCCTGTCCATATCTTCTACTCTTCCGTTAAGATGCATTTTAACGTGAAACAAAACTTCTAATGCTTTCTCAATACCAGTATTGCTTTGAAGCTGGCACAAAATGTCTCCAGCCCTTCTCTTGGGTTTGCAGTCTTTAAATAACCTTCACATATGCCTTTAACATATGCATTTTTCTATAACACTTTAAGGATCACAATGCTGGTATCTTACAAGGAAATTTTACCCTGTACTGAAGTATTCCTGTTAAACAGATCTAGAAAGAAAAATGCTGCCCTTGCCACACTGTATTAATATTATGAATTAGAGCATAAAGAACTGGTCCTTTGCTCAAATTCCATTCAGGCAAACTCAGCCTGTATTTCCTTTGACCCTGCAGATGCCTTTTATTTTATGAGACTATCACAGAKATAGGACCACAAGATCAACACTGCTACTTCACTATTATCAGAGGTATCATGCCCTATTAGCATAATATGCTTCACCTTAAAAGCACCTCCCCTCAATATCTGTATCAAACGGAATTATACCAAACATGATGAGGAAAAAGGTATATTGCCTTAAGAGTTAATTAGCCTGCCAGGAAGTCTGTTCCCAGATGGCCGTTGACAAGAGGTGAGATTATCAAAACAAAAGRGATGGAAGAGAGTGCAGAATAGAGATGAGCCCACACTGCAGCTAGGATTTTTCCTGCTCCTTCCAACAAACCCTCTCAATGAAAGGCGTCTCAAACTGTGCTCTCCCAGAACCTAGGGATCCCTCAGAGCATGTCTACATGACTGACATCTCTCCAAATAACTCCCCCTTCCTGTCAGTGGAAAATGTTTCCCTTTTACTTTTAAGAGCAAACAATACTGATGCAGAGGAAAGGTAAAACTGATAAGAACCATTATGGTTGCATCAGGAGCTCTTTAGGACTTAAAAATGAAAAAAAGAATCACACAGTAAATGGGAGTAAGGACATGTGAGTACAGAGAGTGTATAGTGGCAGTATAATCATACTGGAACAGAAACAGCATTCCCGACATGCACCAGGCTAGCGATGAACAGAAAGGGCACGAAAAAAGAAATACCTTCAAAGCAAGATAATGACAAAGGGAAGTCTAGCCCTGTGAGACCGTGACAGCATATGACAGATGACATAGATGAGGCTGAAGRATTCAGTATATTCTTCAACACTCAGAATAAAATGATAACTGCAACAACCTGCATAAGGCAATGCATTTTACAATGAGATTATACAAGCCAGGTGAGGGAAAGGAAGAGTTAGAGACTACTGAACCAGAATAGAGATGCGCAAATATACAGCACCTGGTGACATTCTCCCTAGAGTACTTAAAGATTCAGCTGAAGCTCTCTCTGAACTATTAGCTATACCTTTAGGGAAGTGATAGAGGTAGGGTCTCAAGAAGGGAGATAYAGTATCTTCTTTTAGAGGAGGAAGTAAGGGAGAGGGGGTATCATAGACCAAATAGTTTAGAGCCTGGCGATGTTTAGGTAAGCAATATTAAACAATTAGATTACAGTCATCCAATAGATAAAGTAATAAAAATGCCAGKTATGGCTTTCTCAAGAACAAATCATGTCAAGTTAGACTAATTCTTTTCTTTACTAGGATAACTGACCCACTGAGAGAGGAGAAATAGTAGAAGTGATGTCTACTTTAGTAAGGATTATTTTCTTTCCTTTCTAATGACTTTTTTAAAAGTCCTGCATGATGAATCGCAAACTACGAAGTAGAATCAAAAGGGTGCTTCTGTATGAAGGACAAAGAGGGCACAAACTTGTTTTTTTGTGGATTCTGCTACTGAACTCAAGAACTCTTTCCACTACAGTTTTCTTCCAGTGACATTTTGGATTTAACCTCACTGAACAACAGAGAGTTCAGCAAATTTCTTTAGCTGAAACCCAGGTGGATACAGAGCATCAAATGCCTTTGTCACCAACAGTGTGCCAGCTTGGAAGACTTGAATCCCTTTCTCCAGAAAAAGGTCTGAGTCTAGGAGCTCAATCCCTCCCTCTCACTTGAGCAAAATGAYAATTTGGTCTTTACCTGGAATTTACTTATTCCTCCAGACGGGGTTTTCAGCTTTGGAGTGATCCCAAATATTTACTTTTCCTTTGTGCACTCCATTTAAAAGCAGGTCGTTCTCATGATACATTTTCGGCCTCTTCAGGTGTACTTGCTGTTATTTCATGGTCAGCTACTTCTTCTTCTGGAGCTAACAGAGAACCAATAAAAATATTAAGTACCTCCAAGTTCACTAATGCTATACAGAAAGGGACCTGCATGGATGAGCAAGGAGCTCCTGGCCAAACTCAGACAGGAGAAGAAAGTACACAGACTGTGGAAGAGGGGACAGGCTACTTGGGAGAATTATAGGAATGCAGTCAGAGTATGTAGAGATGCGGTGAGGAAGGYAAAGGYCCAGTTGGAATTGAGTCTGGCAAGGTATGTTAAGGACAAAAAGAAGGGCTTCTTCAAATGCATCAGTAGCAAGAGGAAGACTGGGGGAAATGTGGACCCACTACTGAATAGGGCAGGGGCCCTGGTGACGAAGGCTACAAAGAAGGCAGAATTACTGAATGCCTTCTTTGCTTCAGTCATCACTGCTAAGGGCAGCCCTCAAGAATCCCAGAGTCTGGATCCAAGGGAGAAAGTTTGGAGAAAGGAGAATTTTCCTTTCATTGAGAAGGATAGGATTAGAGACCTTCTGGGCAGGCTAGACATCCACAAATCCATGGGCCCTGATGGGATGCACCCATGGGTACTGAGGGAGCTGGCAGATGTTGTTGCCARGCCGCTCTCCATCATCTTTGAAAGGTCCTGGAGAACTRGAGAGGTGCCTGAGGACTGGGAGAAAGCCAATGTCACTCCAGTCTTCACAAAGGGCAAGAAGGAGGACCCAGRCAACTAGAGGYCGGTCAGCCTCACCTCCATCCCTGGAAAGGTGGTGGAAMAGCTCATTCTGGATGTCATCTCCARRCMTATGGARGARAAGAAGGTGATCAGAAGTAGTCATCATGGATTCACGAAGGGGAAATCCTGCTTAACGTATCTGAGAGCCTTCCCTGATGGAATAACTGGCTGGGTAGATGAGGGGAGAGCAGTGGACGTTGTGTGCCTTGACTTCAGCAAGGCTTTTGACGCTGTCTCCCATAACATCCTCC